>NC_051321.1:88588889-88812375 GCF_015220235.1 Choloepus didactylus | reverse complement strand
TTTAAATAAACACTGCTAAAACTACCCTCCCAAAAAGCCGCAAATGAGAATTCCATTTCTCTATATCCTTGCCAACAAGGATTTTGTCGACTGCTTTGTCTATTTTTCTACTGAGCACATAATTTTCTTTTCTTTGTTAACAAAAATCAAAAGGGAATGAAATGTAGGAAACAAAATCCAGTGGAAAAAAAATCACATTTTAAATATTAGCTCTGTGATATTCTCACATGGAAGAACTAAGTAATAGTCTCAATTACTAAAAAATCTGTTTTACTCCACCTTAAGTTTTTTTTTTTTTGTACAAACATCTCAGCAATAGCACATATGGGCTGTTGCTGAGGGCACAGGTGCTTTATGGGTGTGGGGCTGGGGGATGGGCAGGGGATAAGGAAGGTTGATGGGGAACAGTCCTGGCAGCCCAACAGTGGGATGTGCGTGGGTTCTCTGGACAGGCCCTGATCCACATGGGAAGACACTAGTCAGTCACAAAGTCATGGGAGTGGCACACGAGCTTGGCTGTTTGCCCGCACCATTAAGATTTTAAAATCCATTTAAGTAACAAAGAGTAATATAAAGAAATAACTAAAAATACCAAAGGTCAAGGTTTAAAAGATATCAAATACTTCTCTGAAAACACTTTTCTGACCTATATTTTATATTTTATTCTTGCTTTAATTATATATACATATAAAAATGTGAATATATGGATATACAGACCTTAATAAATGAAGTGTTCTTGAAAATTTTAAATGGAAAACCAGTTAGTTTTAATTTCTTCACAATTTTTATGGATTTATCAAGATCAAGGACAACTCCTGTGGCAGCTATCCGGAAATCGGGCTAAAATAAATCCCCAAAATTTGAATGTAAGAATAATACCAGCAAGAGAAAAATTACAATTTTCTGTGATGCAACAAATTACAAAAGTGCAGTTCACTTACAGTCACCTATGAAGGAACAAAAAAGAACATCTGAACTTGCAAAAAGTAATCTAAAACTATAATACATGTAAACCACACTAACGATGGTAACTTGAGTACTTTCCTGAGGGTAAGTCATGGTAACATAATTCCACAATAATGGAATGAAAATCATACTTTGGTTGCAATGTTTCAAGAAGCCAAATTTTGGAACTACTGGGGAGATTCCATCTGCTCATTATTCTCTTTTCTATTAAATGGGGCCAAAAAAAACCAATCTGATTGACCAAACGAATACTGTGTGAGCATACTCTGTTAAACAAGCACCACCAGGGTATGTCTAGGTCTGGCTGCTATATGCACATATCCCCAGAACCTAGTGCTTGACACATGGTGAGCAATGCTTAAGTATTTTTAATTAAATAAGTACAAAAATGCAAATATAAAACGTTATCAATACCACTAAGAACTCTTCTCTATTCCTATACCCAACTTAAAAACAAAAACAAAAAACATGTTTACCATCATGCCACTGACAGACTGTATTGCCAAGAAGCCAGTTCCCTGTGGTGTGATAGGACCTTAAAGAAAACAGAAAAAAATATATACAGTTTATTTTAGATTCCATTATACACACACACACACACACACTCTCTCTCTCTCTCAAACAAAAGGGAAAAAAAAGAAAAAGAAAAATCTTATTTATTCAGACTTCATGAAAAGCTATAATAATAAAGCAAAGTTGTAATGATAAAGCCTAAAAAAATTAACCCACAAGCAAGTCATTCTAATCACATTTTACCCCAAAAAGTTGCTCCACAATGCATGTGTTGTGGTGTGTATTTCAGAAGCCTTTGTCTTCCATTGTGGTCTTCGATATAATAGAGTGGAATGGTCTGAAACCTCCTCCACCCCACGGAAAAAATGATCGGATCTCGAGACTTGAGGATTTTCTTATACCAACGATGTTTCTTCAGACGCATCTGAGAGGAGCCATTCAATACAGATTACTAGTGGAGAAGAAGTCCGAAGAACTTCAAAAACAAAGTGCAAAGTCAACAGTACCTACCTGTACATATCCAACATTGCCCTCACTGTTGCCCAAACCCCCCAAAATAATTGGGTAATGGGGGTCAAAGTTGAGCACGAATTCACAGGGGACGTTTTCTATCTCAATCCGGACATACATCCCAGGTCGAAACCCCTCATACTGAACTCTCGTTTCATCATCTTGATCTTCAAATTCTGCTCTGTTACGCTATAGATGAGAGGGGGTAAAAAAAAGCACTCAATTTTCTCAGTCCACAGTTTCTTAGTTTCCAAACAACTATTTCACACTTTTTCTTCTTTCTTTAAGCATCCAACACCTTCTCGCTCATCTTCACTCTCAAATGATGACTTTTTCCTAATTCTCTCAAATATTAAAGGAATCTGAAGCAACTTCCACAATCAACCCCAAGCAAGATTTACCCTTACGTCCAATGCTTTATTCTAACTCTACACTGTCCAATATGGAGGTCACCCATGGCTATTTAAATTGAAATAAATTAAAACTAAAATTAAAAAGTCAGTTCCTCAGTCACACTAACCATATTTCAAATGGCCAATATCCACATGGGGTCAGGGGTTACCACATTAGATAACACAGATAACAGATTTCCTTTATCAGAGAAAGTTATACTGGACAGCATTGTTATAGGTTGTTTTTCTATGTTCTTATTTAATGCCAAACTTCACTTGCACACTAGACAACTCTTTATTTATACCAACAAAATTTCCCTCTATTATTTTTCTCTATTTTAAAACCTTTCTTTTAACTCCATATCCTCCATCAATTAATGCCCCATTTCTGATTCTTTCTGCAGTAAAACTCCAAAGTTTTTTATAGTCACAGTCTCCAGGTCCCCCCTTGCCATTCTCTCTTAAATTCTCCACAATTGGACTTTTGCCCTACCATTCCATGAAAACTACTTGTCAAAATCAGTGGTCAATTCTGTCTTCATCTCAGTTAACACAACAGTAGGATTTGAAATAATTCATTACTCCTTTCTACAAAAGATTTCTTCCTTCTCAGTGGGCACTGCAGGGTTCCCATTGCTCATTCTTCCTCTTTGCCCAAACTCTGATGTGAAGTTGTTCAGTCCTGGTCCCTGCCCCTTCTGTATTCATGCTCAGGCCTCCAGTTATCTTACCTCATCTCATGATGTAAACAGCATCTATCTGCTGAGGCCCGGACCCCTCTCCAGACTCCCAGAGGCCTACGTGACACTCCACTTGTCTAAAAGACATCTTCAATGTAACCTGAACTCTTGATTTTCCCTGATAAACTTGTGCCTCCTAAATGCCTTCCTAGCTTACTTATGATAACCCAATACTTCCAGTAGCTACCAGTTAGTCATCCTTATTTCCTTTTTCACATACCTCACATTCATCCTATTGATCTATCTTCAAAATAAAGTATATCCAGGATTTGACTACTTGACTCACCTCCATTGCTACTCTCCCTAAAGAACACTGGTGTGTGAATAAGCATCACAGGCCAAGAATCACCTGCCCATGCAGTTGCAGGGAGCAGTAGTCAGAATGTTAAGCCAATGCTTGCATGTAAATAACCATATTGCCTCAAATCACTACACTCTGAGATCCTCATAAATGGAACCATTTCTCAATCAATTCTGTGTCCTCAGAACCTAAAGCTTGGTATAAAGCAGGTACCGGTATTTTTCTGATGAACTTCTGACTGAAGAAATGGCTTGGTGACTGCCTGAATAAATACACTCACATGTATCTCAACTCAGAGAAGTCCAAATGAGAGGCAGAGAAGGAGGCATTCACAATATCATAGACTTTAAATGAAGTGGATATGAAGAGAGTTTCCTTACCTGGGCTTGTTTCTGCATTTCTCCTTTAAGATCATCAAAATATGTGCTTTCTCCTTCATCATATTCTGCATCAAACATCTCCTTCAGTTTTCGCTTCTTGTCCATACGTTTTTTCTTGACACCTTCTTCTGTGTTGAGCTCAATTTCTTCCTTAACTTCTTCTTCTGCATCTTCAATCTTAAATTTCCAGAAAGGAAAAAGTTTGTAAAAGTTTGTAGAGCTCTTTTCTTTAAACATTAAAGCAATAAAAAGGTTT
The DNA here is from genome assembly GCF_015220235.1 of Choloepus didactylus. Lineage (NCBI taxonomy): Eukaryota > Metazoa > Chordata > Mammalia > Pilosa > Megalonychidae > Choloepus > Choloepus didactylus. Next base: position 88,808,317 of record NC_051321.1, on the reverse strand, counting down.
TATCTGAGCTGCAAAAATCTTAGTTATGATCATCATGAAAAACAAAACACAGCCTTTGGTTCTAAATAACAAGTAGAGCTACAGAACACATTTAGACTTCTGAATTATAATGAATTTTGCCATTCTTTAATTTGGCTCAGAACGCTAACAAGTATGAATAAAAATGACAGCAACTGTTCCCAATCCAGGTGTTCCAGTCACACTAGTCTAAAGAAGTACTAGGGAGAATAGGGAATTAGTGTTTTAAGATGGTACTTAAATTTAAATGTACAATGAATGAAGACATCAAGAATTTGGTAAATAATGACCATAACAAGAAAGGGTAATGACTGCTATCCAAAAGATCAAGAATAACAAATCAACAACCTTTTATTCACCCTGCATCCCCCTATCTTCACACTTTTGGGAAGGAATCCACTCATCAGCAATATACAGATAAGAAATAAGGTTTGCATTTCTCAATATGGGCCTCCCTCAGAACATACTAACCATGGAGCAAGACCCAGGGGCTGAAAGCTGCCCATGCAAAATCATACCTGAGTGTCTGGATCTGATGTTCCCTTGTGCACATCCCCTGTTTCAAGGTCTTCAAAGTCACCATATAGCTCCTCTAGGAAAGATTACGGAAATGAGTTCTCATGAATGGAGCCAAGTGTGACAGTGTGACACCGTCACAGCTCCATGCAGAATGGGAAGTCCTCAGTCTACTTTGTTTTGATTGTTCCCATTACTGCACATACCGAAACAATCCTACACTTACATAGCCTTTTTTCCCTTCTATGTTATCAATATTTCAACATCTGTTCAGGTTAAATAAATGGACACAATCCACATTTTCATACTTTTTTTCAAAATGCCACTCAGCCAAGAGCTCCTTTTCCAGCATAGGTAATAGACAATCTCCATATCAGAGACACACACACAGAGGTGTCATGTAGGTGGCCCTGCAGGTGAGTCCCCAAAACAGCAGTTCAGAGTCTGCATTGAACAGCCATGGCTTAATAACAGCATGTGTGGAAAAGACTCAATAGTAAGTTCAACACATAATCACGTGAATAGCGCAGAAAAATCTTAGATTATGTAATGTATAGAACCTACAATAGGATCTTACTGGAAACACAGGACCAACCAGCAGCATGAGAAAGGGACGTCACCTGGGAGCCGGGCTAACAAGCGGTCAGGGGAGGTATTCTCCCCAAAGGGTCTGCACCTCCTCTACGCCCAGAAATACATTGGGTGGCCAGGAAGTACCGGCAAGGAAGATCCCACCACAGCAATCACACTGGCCTGGAGAATCTTCTCTGTCCCCAGGGGCCAAGACAGCAATTCCCACCTAGATGCACATTTACGTGTTCTAATCACCCCGTTTACATTACTTTGTTAATGTCAGCCCTGGGAAACTAATAAACACGGTAATCTCAACAGACAGATGACAAAAGGCATTAATTAATGCAGAGTAAAAAACTTCTAGGAATAACCATAATAAATATATGATGACGCATAAAGTATTAATGAGAGCTGGAAAAGATTTAAGTAAGGGCAGAGAATGTCCCTGGAAGGCACTATTTGCTATTAAAAAAAAAAAAGGCTTCAATTTTTCCTTGCCCTACAAATTTAGACATTCCAGATTTCAGAATGACTTCTTTCAAAGTTTACAGCTTGGGGCCTGCCCTATGGAATTAGAACTTGCCAATCCCCATAGTCACATGAGCCAATTCTTACAATAAACACTCTCTCCCCCATCAGTTCTGTTTCTCTGGAGAACCCTGACTAATACAGAGAAGGATGTCTATAACCTATGTATGAATGTAACAAGCATGCTGTAGAACATTCTAGTAAAATACCATTTTTGTTTTAACAAAAAGGTATACCACATTCTTAATACTGGTTATATCTTCATGAGCTGGGAGTGGCAGTGGAAAGGACTCAGGACTATAACATACAACTTTATACACTGCTTTTATTAAAACCTTTCTGTCTGAGTAATGTATAGGTGTGGTTTTCATGCTTAAACAAAAATATAAGAATTCAATAGAGGCTAATCTAAAAGAACTTCAAGTGTGAATGGTTAAAGAAGTTAGAAAAATAATTTTTAAAATGAGGTGACTTGCCGTACTGGATTTCAAAAAGTGTAATAAAACTATTTAACAGAGAAAATAGTATGACACACTGGCATGAGAATTAAGAAATGAACAACACAGAAGAGATGACCCTGAGTGGACACACAGATGCATGTATGTGTACATGCACAAATACACATGAAAAGAATGTAACATTATTCAAACAACAGTTGTAGAAAATGATCTGCAACCAAAATTAAGTTGATTTTTACCTAAGTTCTAGCTGGAATCAACTTAAATGTACAAAATGAAATGATGGAAAACTAGAATAAGTCATACAACATTTAAGTGCTTTGGTGACTGTGCTGTAAGGGTTAATTCCAGGGTTAGGTCCTGGAATAAGCCTAAGCTGTTTTGCTAAAGTTCCCTCATGACACGGACCCCTGGTCCAGGCATGAAATACATTAATTAATAGTGTTCCTTTGCATCCACAGATTCAAGGAGTTCGGGGCCATTTGCCCCAGGAGCTAGTCAGCATTGTTTATTGATAACATGAGATTGAGGAGGTAAGACCTTGGGAGAGCTCAGGTGTTGAGGTGGCTTATGTAGTAGGAATAAGCCCACGAGACAAGCAAAACGTGAACTTCAGCCGAGATCTTAGGCTCACTGGTTCTCAGGTGTTCAATGAGAGTACGCCCTACCACAGCCTTCAGAGGCAGTAAGAAGGGGGACGCCTAGCCTCTCTGGGCTATAAGGCAGCCTTTAGTGCTACTGCTGTATTGTGTCCTTTTTCTGTAGAAAACTGAAGATTTGAAAGCACTGTCATTCTGGGTCATGCAATCTTCTTTAGCAATCGAAACCTGTTAAAACTGCTCCTACTAGTGTAGTGATATAAAAGGAATTTCTGTAAGGAAAAAATTTAATGAAAAAGAAATCCCAAAGAAAAAGATTAGTAGACCTAACTAAATAAAAATTTTAAAACTTATATTTAATGTAATAGTAAACAAAATGGAAAACTTAAATGAAAAAGGCAAGAAAATATGTGTAGCAAATTCACGATACATATCCTTTAGAGAGGAATTCTTTAGAGAGAAACCTTACAAATCAGTAAATAACACATTAGCATCCCCATATAAAAAGAGGCACAGGACATGAATAGCAATTCACTAAAGAAGAAATGCCACTGCTGATAAATCTTAAGTAAATGTTCATATTTACTAGTAACCAAAAAATGCTAGTTCAAATAAGAAAACATTTTACATACATCTATCAAAATGGCCCCCAAACTTTCACATGGACACTACTCAAGGCTGAATGAAGGCACAAAAATAAGTACCATGACACACTGCTCAAAAGAACATAAATAAGAACAACCTTCTGAAAAGTCATTTGGCAATCGAGATCCTTAGAAATGACCCAACGATTCTAACTTTTATGAATCTACCTTATGAAAATAGTAAATACAATGTAAGAATTACTTTAAGGTGGTCCAATACAGAGTTCTTTATAATATGGACAAAGTACAAAACTACTTAAATGTCAAACAGTACAACTGTGAATTAAATTATAACATGATAGAATATTTATATCATTGAAAATGAAATTTTACAAAAATTTAGTGACAAAATTTATATAAAGTATGATTATAATTAGAAATAGTAAATTTGTATGAATGTATGTGTAAATAATATTTTTAAATGACTAGAAAGAAATATTCCAAAGGTTAACAAAGGTTTTCTATGGGTAATGGAATTCTGGTATGACTCATACTGTATTTTTGGTATTTTCCCTTTTATTCTAAATTTTCTAAAATGCATCCTACTTTAGCATCAAAAGGAAAAAATAAATCTCGAGTGTATTTTTTATACAAAAAATTATTTTTAATAAGTGCATGATTAAATGTTAGGAAAACTTCCCACTTTTCTTCAAAGTCCAAAACTAGTAAGTTTCTTTGATTAACCAGGGGAGAAAATAAGACCACCCTTGAAACAAGGAGGACCAGAACATTAACCATAACTTCTGCCAGACTCCAGAGTATACCACAATTAACTATTACTTTCAACTTGATTATTATATAAAATACAAAAGAAAACAGTATAGAGAAGACAGACTTTCTAGAAGAATGCAACTGTTTACTTACCATCTTCTGCTAAGATCTTGGCCGCATCTTTATCATCTTCCCATTTCCCAGTCACGAAGCAATCTCTGATACTGTTCATCACCTTATATAGAAAAGTCAACACTTAGACAACATGCTCCAAACACTCCACAACTGCTACTAAGAAACAGAAGTGGGCTACAACTTCCCTTTAAATACTTCTCAATCCACTTTTACGGATATTCTCATTCCAAGTGGACCTATGAGATAATTTTACCTTCAGTGTAGATAGTATAGCCATAGAAATAAAAACATATACATGTCATAACATTAAGCAGTGGAGGGGAAAGCACATTAGCCCAGTGACCTCATAAGTAAACAAACAGGTAATTTCTGATTCCACTGACTTTCAAAGTTCATTCATGTTTTAAGGCAAAAAAGACAGTATTTATACAAAGGTGGTCTTCCTATTTGTTAATCCAAATCTATCTCTGCTGTTTGAAAGCTTAATTTCCTAGACCAATAATAATATTCTGACAAAGACACAATGTCTTGAATGGGCACTGTACAGTGCAGAGAAGACTGGATGGGTTTGCCAGCCCCCGATGTGCCAGTATATAGATGCAGTGGGTTCTGGGTGCACCACATAAATGCTCCCTTCAGGGCCAAGGCACCCATCACACAAGTTTCGGGAGTGTGGACTACTGGTAGCTCACAGCCATCCTTTCTCAGGAGGGAGCTAGCTCCTGGCAAGGTAACCCTGGGGCGATTCAATAAACTGGCTGAGGCTTGGTGGAGTGTGGGTGTGGTTTCCCAGTTTCAGAGCTCCCATAGGTTTGGCTGAAGTCTTTATTGCACTGAAGTTCAAATTTCCATCTGTACAATACTGATTCTTTTGTGCCCTCCTCAGATTGCTCCTGAGAGTACTACAGAATTTTATTCTGTACACAACTCTGCATCTCAGAGTCTGCTTCCCGGGGAACCTGACCTAAGATAGCACATGTCATTCATTCCCAGTGAATTTTGGTCATGACTTATGTTTTTCATACACAACTTAACTCTCAAAGAGTACCCTTAAAGCTAGCATGGTACAATGAATGCAAGAGCAAACGTATTCATTTATTCATTCCTTCATGCCTATAATTACTCACTAAATATTTCCTGAACACCCACTTTACACCAAGACATTTTGTAGGCACTGAATGGCAAACTGTTCCAACATGATCCTTGCTTTCATAATTTACATAGGGTAACCAAACACCAAACAAATAAAAACTGACCCTCTCATGATAAAAACACCCAACAAACTAGGAATAGAAGGCAACTTCCTCAACCTGATAAAGGGTACCCATGAAAAGTTCAGAGCTAACATCATACTTAATGGATATTTTCCCTCTAAGATCAGAAACAAGACAAGCATGTCCACTCTCACCACTTCATTTCTAAAATTGTACTGGAGATTCTAGCCAGGGCAGTTGGGCAAGAAAAAGAATTAAAAGGCATCCAGGGTGGAAAGGAAGAACTAAAGCTAAATCTATTCACAGATGATATGATATTGTATTTGGAAAATCCTAAGGAATTCACTAAAAAACTATTACAACTGATAAACGAGTTCAGCAAGATCATTCTATAGAATGATACAAGAAATCAACTGTATTCAACAATCCAAAAAATGAATTGTGAAAATAATTGTATTTACAATAACATCCAAAAAAGGGGCATAAATTTAACAAAAGAAATGCAAAACTTATACTCTGAAAACCACAAAACATTGTTGAAAGAAATTAAATAAAATCTAAATGAATGGAAAGACATCCCATGTTCATGGATCAGAAGACTTCATATTGTTAAGACGGCAATAACCCCTAAACTGATCTACAGATACAAAAGCAATTAATTACTATCAGAATCCTGGCTGACTACTTTGTAAAAATTGATAAGCTGATCCTAAAATCAATGTGGAAACCCTAGGGACTCAGAATGGTCAAAAGAATCTTCAAAAAGAATAACAAAAGTTGGAGGACTCACACCTGCTTATTACAAAGCAACAATAATCAGTACAGTGTGGTACTGGCATAAGGATAGGCATATAAAACAATAGAACACAACTGAGGGTCTGAAATAGACCCATATATCTATGGTCAAATAGAAAAACAAATAACCCAATTACAAAAATGGGCAAAGAATATGAATAGATACCCTCAAAACGATTTTGACAAGGGTGCCACGATAACGCAAGAGGTAAAGAATAGTCTCTTCGGAAAACGCAAAATCCACACACACAAAAATGAATTTGATCCCTATCTCATACAATATATAAAAATTAATTCAAAATGAACCAAAGACCTAAATGTAACAAATAAACATTAAAGAAAGAACATAGAGGTAAGCCTTTGTTACCCTGGATTTGTCAATGGATTCTTAGATATGATACCAAAAACAGAAGAAAAATACATAAACTGGACTTCATCAAAATTAAAAGCTTTGTGCTTCAAAGGGCACTATCAAAAAAGTGCAAAGATAACTCACAGGGGAGGAAGGACATGAATCCAGTCTCAAATGGAGGTAAAACCGCTGCTTGGTCGCCCCCAGCACAACTCCACCCATTGCTGCCACTGCCAGTGGGAGGAGGGCCATGATCCAAAGGAATCAGAGCAGTTGAGAAAACTGTTTATTGGTGGTCTGAGCTCTGAAACTATGGATGATAGTTTAGAAGAACACTGTGAGAAATGAAGCACACTCACAGATTGTATGGTGATGAGAGACCCCCAAACAAAATGTTCCAGAAGCTTTGGTTTTGTTACTTACTCTTGTGTTGAAGAGGTGGGTGCAGCAATGTGTGCTTGACCACACAAGGTTGATGGGTGTGTAGAGGAACCAAAGAGAGTTGCTCTAGAGAAGATTCTGTAAAGCCTGGTGCCCCTCTAACAGTGAAGAAAAACTTTTGTTGGTGGTATTAAAGGAGATACAGAAGAATATAATTTGAGAGACTACTTTGAAAAGTCTAGCAAGACTGAAGCCAAAGAAGTTATGGAAGACAGACAGAGTGGGAAAAAGAGAGAATCTGCTTTTGTGATTTTCAATAATCATGATACAGTTGATAAAACTGTTGTTCAGAAATATTACAGTATTAATGGGCATAACTGTGAAGTGAAAAAGGCCCTTTCTAAACAAGAGATGGCAGTCTGCTGGACCACAGAGATCGTGGAGGTGGATCTGACAACTCTGTGGGCCCTGGAGGGATCTCTGGAGGTGGTGGAAGGAACTTTGGCCAAAGTGGAAACTTTGGTGGAAGAGGAGGCTATGGTGGGGCAGGTCGTGGCAGCAGAAGTAGTCATGGAAGAGGTGATGGTGGATATAATGGATTTAGAGGTGATAGTGGCAGCTATGGCAGTGGTCCTGGTTATAGCAGAGGGGGCTATGGTGGTGGTAGACCAGGATATGGAAACCGAGGTCGTGGTAGTGGAGGATACAAAGGTTACAATGAAGGAGGAAATTCTGGCAGTGGTAACCATGGTGGTAGTGGGAACTACAATGATTTTGGAAATTATAGTGGAAAACAGCAATCAAATTATGGACCCATGAAAGGAGGCAGTTTTAGTGAAAGAAGCTCAGGCAGCACTATGGTGGTAGTTATGGATCTGGTGGTGGAAGTGGTGGAAACAGTAGGAGAAGGTTCTAAACTCAGTAGAAAATGGCTACAGTTCTTAGCAGAAGAGAGAGAGAGTTCTCAGGAAAGCTGCAGGTTACTTTGAGACAGTCATCCCAAATACATTAGAGGAACTGTAAAAATCTGCCACAGAAGGAGTAATGATCCATAGTCAGAAAAGTTACTGCAGTTTAAATAGGAAACCCTTCTTGTTTAGGACTGTCTTAGCTACAGTTTGCAAAAAGTGCAGCTATTAATTACCATAATATAATGTAGTTATCAATTAGATAGATGTACATTCCTATCTGTTGTAGCTTTTTCTTTTTCTTTTCATTACATCAGGTATATTGCCCTGTAAATTGTGGTAGTGGTACCAGGAAGAAAAAATTAAGGAATTTTTAACTTTTCAATATTTGTGAAATTCAGTTTTTCTACATTTTATTTTAGAAACTTGACAAACTGCAGTTTTGAAGGTGTTTCCTTGTGAGTTAACAAGTAAAAAAGATGGTTAATTACTATTTGTATGAATTTTGCTCGTTAACTGTAAAGAAACACCTGCTGACTTGCAGTTTAAGGGGAATCTATTCTACCCATTTCCAAAACATGATATGAATAGGCATTGACATGGAGAGAATAGATATTTGTATGTTTGCAATGTGTGTTTTAGGTAACGATCAGGATTGGGTATTTAAAATAGCATATTTGTGAATTTACTAACATTAAGATTTACCTTCAAATGAAAAAATCTCAAGATTAAAAGTAAAAAAAAACCACAGAATAGGAGAAAATATTTACACATAATATATCTGAAATGGGACTACATCCAGAATATTTTAAAAAATCTTACAATTCAATAATAGAAAGGCAAATAACCCAATTACAAAAATGGACAAAGAATGTGAACAGACAACTTCTAAGAGGATATACAAACATCCAATAAACACACAAAAACATGTTCGACATCATTCATCATCAAAGAAATGCAAATCAAAACCACAATGAGATACCACATCATACCCACTAGGATGGCTAGAATCGAAAAGTCAGAAAATAACAAAGTCTTGGTGAGCTTATGGAGAAATCTGAACCCTCACACACTGCTGTGGGAATGTTAAAATGATGTATTCTCTTTGGAAAGCATTTGGCAGTTCCTCAAAGGATTAAACACAGAGTTACCATATGACCTAGCAATTCCACTCCCAGGTATATACCCAAAAGAACTGAGAGTGAAGACTGAAAGAAATACTCATAAACCAACATTCACGGCAGCATTATTCACAATTGCCAAAAGGTGGAAACAAACCAAGTGTCTATCAACAGATGAGTGGATAAACAAAATGTGGTATATCTATACAGTGGAATATTACTCAGCCATAAAAAAGACTGAGGTTCAGATATATGCTACAGTATAGATGAACCCTGAAAACAGGCTAAGTGAAAACAGTCAGTCACAAAAGACTCCAAAATATATGATTACATTTATAAGAAATGTCCAGAATAGGAAATGTATAGGAAATCTACAGAGACAGAGCCTAGGGCTGGAGGAGATGGGGCCTGGGGAGGAATGCTAAAGGTTATGGGGTTTCTTTATGCACTGTTGAAAATGTTCTAAAGTTGATTGCAGAGACAGTTGCACAACTATGAATAAACTAAAAATCAATAATTTTACATGTTAAACGGGTGAAATTATATGGTAATGTGAATTATATCACAATAAAGCTGTTTCCAACAATTATAAAAAATAGACTAAAAAAAATTTTAGTGATTCAGGAAAGAAAGTGGCAGCATAGCTTCTGAATTTCCTAGAATCCCCCGTAAAAGCAGAATATAATAGAAAACAAAACCAAAAACTTATGGGCTACATCTTCAACAAAACTAGGTATCTTCACAAAAACTGCAAAATATGAAGAGGGGATAAGGCAGCAATGGCTAAAAGACCTGCACAATATCAGCACCTATTCAGAAGGAATCAGAGGAAAGCAAGAGAGTATCTGGTGAGATTGAGAATTCCAAAATAGGCAAAAGGAATGAACTAGAAAACCTGGAGGGTCAATTTGAAGACACTGGCTAAAACTGGGAAGAGGTTTGTATATACTCCAATAGTAGGTGAAGTCTAAGAGTCTGAAGGAGCTGAAACAATCTGAACCCTATTGAAATCTCAAAACTAAACAACCAAAGCTCCCTTCCAAGGTAAAGTCCAACACCTAACAGGGTCTTCTTGGACAAAATCCAAACTGAGCAACACAGACAAAACAGGCAAAAACCCAAAACAAAAACCCAAACACTCACAAAGAGAGAAATGCCAAATAAAACTGGGAGAAGAGAATAGACCAAAAAGATTGTAGAGTAAAGTACCATATTTTTGAACACTTCACAGACACAGAAGGGGAAGGTCTTGGTCTCAAAATTAGAAAAATTATCCAAACCATCTTTCTTTCTAAGGTTCAGAAAAACTAATTTCAGACAAAAAATAAGCAAAGGAAAAGAACTAAGGGCAAGTTCCATTAAAGCATCATTGTAAGTAAAAAGGCAATAGGCAGAATAATATCCCAATAGGCAAAGGATATATATCACAAAGACACGCTCTCAAAACGGGAAAACTACAACCTACTATTTTAAAATGATATAAAAGTCCTTTAAAAAAGATACAAGATAGTACGTTAGAAGAACTTCGAAATGATAGAATTTCAAAAAGAATTAAAACTAAAAGGAAAAATAACTTCAGAAACGAAGACTAAACAAGAAGAATACAAGAATGAATAAGCAAAACAATGTCACAAAAGAAACAAGATGAAAAGGAAGATAAACATAAAAATAAAAATAGAATTTAAGAGAAAGAAACAAATGCTGAAGAAAATCAAAGATCTAACATACATGTAAGACGCCCCCTACGTCGAAGAAGAAAACTAAAATTACAGCTTATACTAAAGACTCTAATTCAAGAAAACATGCTTGAAAGATCTGAAGCCTGATATTCAAAGGGCACATTAACCCAGAATGACCAACACCAAGACATATTAAAAGAGAAATATTTTTAAAGAAAAAAAAAATTCTTTGAGCATTCCAGTAAAAAGACCAAATCACATCTAAGAGAAAGAAAATCAGATTGTTGTCATCAGACTTTTTGACAACAATGATTTTCAAGCATTAAGGCTGCAAACTCTTATGAGCATGCGAGAACTCTTTATAAACGAGTATTCGTATGAGTTCCTCCTAGACATCTACTAAAGAATGACCTTCAGATAACCAAAATGACCAGAGACATGGATAGAAGGCTTGATGGTGAGCACAAATATTCATCTGCTCATAGAACTACAAATAGTGAGTCATAAAGGAAAGAACATAGAAAGTAAAGGCCATATGCTCTGATCATGTAGCTATAGTAATACAACTTAAAAATAGGAGAAATGAGTGGGCATCTAAAAAAAAAAATAAAACTTTACCTGTGTTTAATAATCATATTGATAGTAACATATGCAGTGTTATTCTGACATTGTATTGTGTATAATATGGAATAAAGTAGATGAGAAATTATGTAATTTTCTAATTTTATCACCTTCAGATTCCACCAGGCAATAATTCTGCAGTGGAAAACTGGAGCTACAGGTGTAGGACAGAAGAGGTTAATAAAACCCCTGTATTGGAATCTGAATTGGGAATAACTATGTGACTACTCCCAGCTCTGGCCAGAGAGAAGGCCTACAAACAATGGCCAACTCATAGCAATGAACACCCAAAATGCCTACATGGTGATCTTGAAATATAATTTATTTTAAAAGGAACCAGAGCTCCTTATGGCTAATTCCAAGCCTCGGGTCAGAAATGCCCAAGATATGCTGGGAGAGCTCATCGTATCAGAGAGCAAGGAAACCATCGAGGATTACTAGGGTCATGTCAACCGGAAGAGACTCCCACTGGCCACAGAGGGAATAATATGAGCATCTATAAGGACAGCAAGCTCAATGGAATGAAACACATCGAACATATTTACATACATGAGTTCATAAGGATACTTCAAAAAATAATCATCTTTGGAGGATCATTATTCTGAAAACTGATAAAAACAAAAAATCAAGTATTTCTCTTGCTTATACGGAACTGGGTAAGCAAACAGCAAATGAAAGGAAGTTTCTCTTTAAAGAAGTATTCCAGCTAAAAAGTAAAGAAAAATGATTGAATAGAATTGCACCACTATATATTCTTAATAAATCAATGGATCTAGGCGTTAAGCATCAAGGGCTACTATCATCACAAAAACAGACTAGTTATTAGTGTCTTCTAATGAAAAAACACTCCACCATCTATGAAGCAGTCTTGCCTAAATGAATGAATGAACCACACCTAAATCCAATCAAATTCCTAAATGTGTTGTGCAATATGGTAGCTATACCCACATGTCTATTTAAATTTAATTACTTAAAATTCAGTAAAATTTAAATGAAATTAAATATTTAGTTCTTCAGTCTCACTAGCCACAATTAAAGACACCAGCAGCCAGTGGTGTCATACTGGGCAGCTCAGATATAGAACATTTCCACCACCACAGAAAGTTCCATTGGTATTGCTTTGCACAATTTACAGTAAATACAGAGGGGACAGCAGCAAGATAAAGAACACATGGGGTGCAATCCTCAAAATCCAGAATATGAGAAACCTACAAATCAAATACTTGTTTTTTTAAAAAAATAAAATGTAAGAAATAAAAGATATTGTGGAGATGGGAGAGAGGACCATAGATTAAGAGATTTAAAAAGTATGTTGAAAAACAAAAATAAAAACCAGGCAAAACTAAACTATGGTGTAGAAATGACACTTGGAGGAAAAAATTATAAAGAAAAGAAGGAACTGATTACAAGCTTCTGGAGAATGGCTCCTTCTGCAGGGAGAGGGGACTGGGACACACAGCACTCCTGGGTGTCATGTCTTACTACATGACTGGGGTGGAAGTTACAGGGGTATTCGCCTTCTAATAATTCATTGTTAGACAACTGTTTATATGCACTTTTCTGTATCTTTGTTAAATTTTACCATTTAAATGGCTAAAATCTCATGGAGTATATAAGTGCCACCCATGAATTAAAACAGACAATGTGATAGTGATTGGGCTCTCTGAGGAATGACAATTAAGCTAAACAGAAGCCAGCCTTGGGAACATCAGAACATTCCAGAATAGAAAACAGAAGGGCAAAAGGTCTAAAATGGGATTAAGCCTGTCTAGTTCAAGAACTTAATGAATTACAATGTGACTAGAGAGTGATGAGCTGAGGGAAGGAAATTTACCAATGTCATGGATTTCTCTTTGCTTGCAAATGGTAGAAACTATAACTGTTAACTCTAGAAACACTAGGTATCACCTAGTTATAATACACAATATTCCAAATGTACTAAAACTCATATGGGATACTTCGAAATGAAGATTAACCCTATTATCCATGCTCAAAGATGAATGACATTTTCCTTTTCTTCATAACACACGTACTTGGTCTGATTAAACCCAGAACATGTTATTGCTTAGGATGCATGAAATAGCTATTGCAATATCTGGGGGAAAGTCCTATTACCTCAAAACACACAAGAAGTACTAACAGGTAGGCAGTATCAAAATCAGATAATCCTCTTTTAGAACAATTCTCTATTTCTCTCACAAGCCAAAACACACTATTCAGCTTTACCTCCTCTAAACCCCAATCATGGGGTGTTTCCACAAGAAATCTGGAACAGTCCAAAGAATCGGCCTTGTGCTCACACTCTCTGTCAGGCTGGCTGACACGAAACAAGCCTCCGAGTTCTTCTCTGGTATCAACGTCATCTTCTTCCTTATCCTCTGTCACTAAAGAGACCACCATGGAGGAAACGTGAGAACAAAACTACAACCCTACAAGTTTCCGTTAGTGGTCTCTGTTCCAATGGTGGTGCCCCCCAGAGCAGGCTGGTCTCAGACAGAGAAAGGTCTGGAAACTACTGCAAACTGTTTGGAGGATTCCTGCCTTCCTGAAAGGCAGCAGCAATGAGCTCACTGAGGAGTGAGAATATCATGGGGAAGGGAACAGGGGAAACATGTAAAAGCTGAGTTTTACATCATTATAGAAAACTTTCTCCCGAAGAGAGGTGAGTCTCTAATCACTTAGAGTACTTAGATAAAACCTGAATGAAAATCAGTAGAGGACCAGACTGCATGTACTCAAATCCATGCCAACCCTTCACATCAGTGCTCTCAGCCACCCATACTCCTTTGACCTTGGTATAATAATGTGGTAACTGGAGAGCAAAACATAAAGTTCACCTGTTTTTACTTATTTTTTGCATCGATTCATACCTTTTCCAGAAGGAGCATATAGACAAGTTTAATAAAATATAAAATCAGAGAACAGAGGCATAAGGGAAAACAGAAGGAGTTAACAATTATCCCCATAAAAAAACTTCTTTATAGGCAGAAACATTTTTCTTTGCACTAAATTCTACAAAAAGTTTCTCATTAAAGACTTTATGTGGGGGATACAAAGTTACCAATGGACAATATTCTCATTTCAAGTTTTACGGAAAACCCACAAACCTATTTCATATGACTGTATTTTGGTCCTCATGATCTGATGATTAAAAAACATCTGCCAAATACAAAACACGACAGCCAGGAATAACTTATGACAACCAAAAATACCACCTAAATCCTTCAAGCAATTTCCTCATCTCCTTTTCAGAAAACAATCTAAGCAACTAAAGTATTTCTAGTTCTGAAACAGAGCTATTTTTAAAATTTTTACCTGTCCCATAAATAAGCTTTCGAAGGTTTGGAGTTGCTTGTTGCTGCCTGAGAAAGGCCTCGGCTGCCTTCCTGGACAGGTCCTCCTTCCACCTGACGGCACCTGAAAGGACCAGTGTCAACATTCCAGCTCAGTTTGTTATTTGTCCTCCCCTTCATGCTTACTGCCCATTAATCCTACAATCCTTATATGAGACTCAACATTTCAAGTTAATAAAATTTCCAAAACAGCAAGCAACCCCCCAAATGCAGATATCCTATTTATAGCAACATGTTCAGTGCCAAGTTTATAATGGCAGCCAATTAATTTAAACCTACCTGAAGTTTCTGTGGAATAGTTATTTTCTTCTTTGTAATCTTCTTCCTCTTTCAGTAAATCTTCTATTTCACTAGTCTCATTTAATTTGTCTGACCCCCGTTTCTGCCCACTGTCCAATTGAGAAGGATGTGGAAGCTTTTTCCTAATAACCTCTTCACTTTCTGAATCCTCATCCTCTGAATTGAGCGAAGTGCTTTCTCCAGATTCATCCTCAGAAGCAAACGCCTCTTCAGCTGTGCAATGACCTGAATCTGAAGTGGCGAGGACTACTTTTTTAACTGTCAAAGACTTCTCCAGATTGAAACTGTCACTCAAACCATTAGCTTGCGGTAGTCCTGGTATACCACCCTCTCTGACAGCTTTAGATTCTAAAGTATCACTCTCTTCTTCTGCAGTGGAGTCCTCCTCTTCCTCACTGTTTTTATCGGTTTCCTCAACTTCCCCTTCCTCCCCCGAGCTCCTCTCAAGGTCATCATCGCTATCAGCAAACGCTGGCAAGTCCACCTCAATGTCTTCTTCCACCTTCTCAAGTTTCTGCCGCTTGAAACTCTTAACAGTCATATACTCTTTAACAGTCATTTCATCTTCCTTCTCTTCTGTTTCATCATCAGAGCCAATTTCCAACCCATCACCTTCAGACATTTCTTCTTCTTCTTCTTCTTCATCATCATCGTCATCATCACTATCTCCAGACCCATCTTCTTTATCTCCAAAGATGGCTTTCCGACGCACTCGACCAGTTTTCAAATCCATTTGCTTTTCTTCTTTTGGCATCCAAAGCCTATATGAAAAAGTAAATGCAAAACAACTCAGTTGGCAAAATAATCAGTTAATCCAGAAATGGCAATACAGTCAATGAAAATGCAAAGAAATAAGAAAAAATATCAAGGAGAGGTTTTAAATAAAATAGCACAGAAAGGAATGATTTGATAAATGTTAGAACAGTTAATAACTAAACTCACACACAGTTCCCTAAGTTCTTTGAAAAAACTTAAACAGAATAAAAATAACTTTTTAAAAAAATCTAATTTTAGGAAAAAAACTTCTCAAAAAGAGAGGTGAAAGTTTAGCATATCTTTTATAAGACTAATTTCCAAGCTTGAGAAATTTCCAAGCTTGATATTTAGAGAAATGGCTGGGAAAGTACCAAGTTAGCCTGGAACATCCTGCTGTGTCAGAAAACCATGAAGTGCTGCAGACAAATCTGAACAATTAGGCATCAGAAAGAATAGTGATAGTTAAGGATAATAACGTGGAATTTTTTAAAAATCCATTAGTTGATAGTGATATTTAAATAAAGAGAGTGGAAATTAAAGCTCCCTTTTTTAAAGGATGCCAGCTAAAAGATGTAGAAGGAATGACAGATTAAGAAAATTGCCATTTCAAAATCATCAATGCAATAAGAATCAGCATGACACTACAACTGAGGGATGAAATAAATCCTATGTATATGAAACTACTTAATGAAGCAGTGTATATAAAATTATGAAAAAACAAATTAGAAAAACACTGAAACTTGAACCATAAGAGAATAGATAAATTAGAATACATCAATAATAATAAAATAATAGGACTATATAGAATAAAAGAAATGCCCATGATATGGAATTAAAAATTTTACAAATATTATGACTGTAACTATGTTGCAAAAAAATAACAATGTAGACAAAGATGACCAGAATACTCAAAAATGAAAACTGGTGAATAACAACACTGATCATAATAATGGTGAACTTTCAGTGACTGCTTTTCATCTGTCAAGCATCAGGCACTTTATCTTATTTAATCATCACAACTCCTATGAGGTATTAGGAAACTGAAGTCTGGAGAGATAAAGTGATTTCTTCCAAACTAGTTGGCCACTGCTCTTAGCTAATATGCTACACGACCTGACTGTTAGGATGAGCGTGGCAGATGTTTTCCCTTAACTTCCCCTTTGTCCTTGTTTGCATTTATAGTGAGTTATATACTAAACAATCTAAATCATTTTCAGATTTTTTATTGGGAGTCATAAATCAATGCAATCAACCCAATGGTTAGCCAACAACCACTATGTATGAGATATACAAATTCCTACTAATTCACATAAGCCTTACATTAGGGGTGTGCCAGTTTGAATGTATTACATCCCCCAGAAAAAGCCATATTCTTTGATGCATCTTGTGGGGCAAACATATTAGTGGGGATTAAGTTGGAATGTTTGGATTAGCTTGTTTGCATGGAAATGTGCCCCACCCAGCTGTGGGTGATGACTCTGATTAGATAATTTCCATGGGGGTGTTACCCCACCCACTCAGGGTGGGTCTAAATTAAATCACTGGAGCCATATAAATGAGCTGGCAAACAGAAGGAACTCAGTGCAGCTGAGAGTGACATTTTGAAGAGGAGCTTTGAAGAATGCACAGAAGCTGAGAGAGTAGCTGCAGATGAGAGACAGTTTGAAGACGGCTGTTGAAAGCAGACTCTTGCTCTGGAGAGGCTAAGAGAGGACAAACACCCCAAGAGCAACTGAGAGTAACATTGCGGAGAGGAGCTGCAGCCTAGAGAGGAACGTCCTGGGAGAAAGCCATTTTGAAACCAGAACTTGAAGCAGACGCCAGCCACATGCCTTCCCAGCTAACAGAGGTTTTCCGGATGCTACTGGCCATCCTGCAGTGAAGGTACCCAATTGTTGATGACTTACACCTTGGACACTTTATGGCCTTAAGACTGTAACTGTGTAACCAAATAAACCCCCTTTATAAAAGCCGATCCATTTCTGTTTTGCATTCTGACAGCATTAGCAAATTAGAACAAGGGGCAATGTAAGAAGATGCTATTACAACACAGTCTTAAGTAAAAATTTTAGAGACAAGATATGTGGCTTCTGGACAACCATCAGATCAAGTTTTCTGACTGCCTTGTTCTAGGACTGTGGCCACCAAAAGGAGCCAAGTGGCCTCAGGTTTCCAAAGAAACAAAAAGCGACCTACGGAAAATGCTTTGTGGGAGGAAAACTATGTATCAATTAAAAAATGAACCCTGCATATTATTTCAAGGAAATGCTTCCATACAATGTTACATAATTTTAAGTGAAAAGGACCCTCAGACACACATGCAAATTTAAAACAAAACAAAAAATCTGGAACAAATTCTACCTAAATGTATTATGATGGCAAAGTTATGGATAATGTAATCTTCTGTAATAAATTGCTTTTTCATGAAAAACAGGAAAACAACAGACTTACCCCTGATCATCTATATCCTCTGACCCTAATGGTTTAGAATCAGAAAAAAGTGTCACTCTGCTGGAAGCCATCTTGGCATCAATAGTGGAATGGGTGGAAATGAGACTCTGGACCAGTTCGTGGGTAGGCCTCACCTCCTCCTGCCAAGGGAACCGAAAGAAACGTGAGGAAAGCACGAGGATTCTGGAGAGACACACATTGGTTTCAGTTTCCCCAAACTATCCTAAAAATAATTCCTGACAGCCTTTCTTACTTCCTCAACAACAACAAACAGAAAATTCTTACAACAAAGTCGGAAACTGATCACCACATTCATTAACTTAACTCTTCCAAAGTTCATGGAGTATATATACTAACTTCCAAACTAGGAAAAGCTAGATCCCAATGCTACAGCAAGAGAATCATTAGTCCAATAAAATTCCATTCCAGAACAGTCAAAAAAATGAAGTCAGTAGCCCATTTTATAAAATTAGCTACTCTTTGAACCAAAAACTTCACTTCAAGACATTTACAGTGTAGAAAGTTCTTCAGAGTTAGCACATCTGAGCGAGCGAGGGTACAGGGAACTGGGAGGGAGTACACAGCCCTCAAGGGGCTGCTTCAGCAAGTGTGGTTAGTCTATGAAATGAAATAATATACAGCAGTCAAAAGGACTGAAGCAGTTCTATAAACATGAACAGGAGACAATGGGATCACAAAAAGAAGTGCAAAAGCATTTATAGGATGTCATATTATACAAGTATTTCTTCTCTCACATGTATGTATGTGTATATATACACTTAGAAAAAAAAAAGAACAAAGAGAGCTAGAAAAGATCGCAATGACTGGTTTTGTATATAGAGATTGGAAGCACAGTACTGACCAGCTCATAGTAGTCAGGCTTGGAGACCTGGGATCATTGTGTGAGCTTGGCAGGAGGGCATGACTTTATATTTCTGCTTGGTACAGTTAAGTATTCTTTAATTATTTCCAATATGCATGATGGTGTTTGTAATAAGTGTAAATAAAGATAAAAAGCTTGAATAGATTAAGAGCTGAACACATTGCTTTCTGTGATTTAAAAAAAACAAACAAGGATTCAGAACAAGGAGAGTCAGAACAAAGATTCCCCTCTCACCGATTCCTGAAAACCATGGCTGCCACCAAGGTCAACATAGACAGCATCTTTGTCATACAACACACCACCAACTCCAGAGAGGGGCGCATAAACCAACTTTTCTTTCTCATTTAAGCAGCGCTTCTTTTGTTGTTCAGGCAGAGCACAGGGGTCTGGGAGAAAACTGACATCGCTCACAGCAAAATCTCCTACACCTAAAGACAGAACACATGAAAAGAGAGAACTGTTGGTAGAAGAGTCCTATGGCCCGAAGGCTGAAAACACTATACTAAAAAAGGGTAGTATTCAACACTGGGACTATGTCTCCAAATAACACAAAAACCAGAAGAGAGGGGATCTGGTCAACCCAACACTATTGTGAGTTTATGCAAAGTGAACCACCAGCAATATTGTTCTATTCTGTTTGACCTGCAGATTCCTCAGTATTCCTGAGAAATGAAGCTATCCCATAGGATACCTGGCATGTGAATATGGCTTTTATTTTTCAAGTGTGCTCCTCTTAAATAACCATAAAGAGACACCTTTCGGTCACATTTGATATTTGTTCGAATATCTTCTGGGTTTGTCAAATCTTCCATCCTAGAAAAATAAAACTCAATTATACTGCAGAAATAAATGTCAAAAATTGTACCTTCTTTTCTAGGTCAACAACTCAAGGCATCTACTCATTCACTAAGCATGCTGTGCAGCAGCACATGACTGCACTTCTCCTATGGTACAGATGATATACACTCCGTAAGTAAGAAACAGAAATGAGAAATGGTTTCTACCTGGGGTAGGGGGAAGAGCAGAGAACATATGCAGAAAAACCTTTATAGAGGAGGGTTAATCTTTGATCTGGATTTTTAAAGTGGCTTCGTTTGGAAGGAAACTGCAAGGCCCATTTGAGTAACCAACACACATGGTACCATTGAAAACAGGCTGAAAAAGTGGGAGGGGGCCAGATCCTATAGGCTTTTCATAAATGCTTCAAAGTTGTCACATTTTTCATATTTAGTTTACTCCTGAAGGCAAAGCATCTTTAAATGACAACACAAGAAAAGTAAATATTTTCCATCAACTACATTTCTCCCCACACTAATCCAAAAGGCACAAAATAAACTGACTGATTTTTTTTTTCCTGACCCTTTCTAGCTTTCAAATATATGGGTCAGGAAGAAAAAGTTTATATTCACTTTTTACCTGTCTGCCAGGATATAAGGGTGAGAGGTTTGCCATGTCAGAGGCCTAAACTTTATAACTGTAATGAAACGGCCCAGATTATGAATTTCTTGGTTTTGATATTCTCCATGTACCATTCCAGAAAGGTAGAACAGCTTTGCACCCTAAACATTAAAAAAAAAAAAAAAAAAAAAAAAAGGTTGATTTTCAATTAAATTCTTGTCAATATCGCACCAAAATAAAGGCCCTAAATTAGAAACAATCCTAAGTAAGGGAGACTCCCAGCAAGGCCACCATCCCAATGCTTCTTATCTGGTTTCTTTTAAGAGTCATCCTGTCGGGACCTCTTAGGGGTAGAATTGCAAATAAGTTTAGTTTCAAGATCGATCTCTTGGCATCTGTCTGGAATAATGCACAGAGAAGAGCACTGAGGCTCCTGAACAAAGACTTCTGTGACTGACTGGAGGGGTAGGAGTAGTGGGAGTATGTGTGCACTATGGTTCCTGATCCTATAACCTGGAAACTTCAGGGGAACTCTGCTAAGACATGAACCCAAAACGCTTAGAACCAGATATTGCCTGGTGCAGGGGGGTGAAGAGACAGATAACACACATCAAAAGCTCAGAATTAAGCCCATCTCAATGAAAATGTCCCAGGGACTGTGAAAAGTTTTATAAAGGAAACTGAGGAGCTGGATCTTGTAGAAAAGATCCAGAGTATCTTCTCCATATTCTGTCTACTTAAAAAGGATTAAAGTATTAGTATTCAATTATTTCTCTTCCTACCGGATAGACTTCAGTCCAGAACCTGTGTTTTAATCGCTTCTTTGTCTTCTTCAGCTGTTTATTATACTTGAAGGAGTCTAGGTGGGTGAGAACTCCCATAATTTTAGGAAAGCCATGTACTTGGCAGATGTTTAGAAACTCAAATGTTTCCATTTCAAACCCAAAGCTGGCATCTATAAGCATCAGAACCTAAAAAGCAGAACACACACTTTCTCAAGAAAGCTACCAAAGGATAGTAGTTACGATGAATGCTAACACATATGAAAATATAAAAATATAAACAGATAAGACCAATTTTTAAAAATTTTTCGACTCTTTAAACATTCAAAATTATTTCAGAATTGATTTCTGGAGACTTGTGGATTTTAAGATATTAAAAATATCTCTGCTTTTTTTAAAATCTTCATTTTATTGAGATATATTCACATACCACGCAGACATACAAAACAAATCGTACATTCGATTGTTCACAGTACCATTACATAGTTGTACATTCATCACCTAAATCAATCCCTGGCACCTTCATTAGCACACACACAAAAATAACAATAATAATAAAGTGAAAAAGAGCAATTCAAGTAAAAAACAACAGTGGGTACCTTTGTCTGTTTGTTTGTTTCCTCCCCCTATTTTTCTACTCATCCATCCATAAATTAGACTAAGGGGAGTGTGGTCCTTATGGCTTTCCCAATCCCATTGTAACCCCTCATAAGCTACATTTGTATACAACTGTCTTCGAGATTCATGGGTTCTGGGTTGTAGTTTGATAGTTTCAGGTATCTACCACCAGCTACCCCAATTCTTTAGAACCTAAAAAGGGTTGTCTAAATTGTGCATAAGAGTGCCCACCAGAGTGACCTCTCGGCTCCTTTTGGAATCTCTCTGCCACTGAAGCTTATTTCATTTCCTTTCACATCCCCCTTTTGGTCAAGAAGATGTTCTCCATCCCATGATGCCGGGTCTACATTCCTCCCCATGTATGACAAAAGACTGATATCTTGCATATATAAAGAAATCCTACAGCTCAATGACAATAGCACAGACAGCCCAATTATAAAATGGGCAAAAGATATGAAAAGACAGTTCTCTGAAGAGGAAATACAAATGGCCAAGAAACACATGAAAAAATGTTCAGCTTCACTAGCTATTAGAGAGATGCAAATTAAGACCACAATGAGATACCATCTAACACCGATTAGAATGGCTGCCATTAAACAAACAGGAAACTACAAATGCTGGAGGGGATGTGCAGAAATCGGAACTCTTATTCATTGCTGGTGGGACTGTATAATGGTTCAGCCACTCTGGAAGTCAGTCTGGCAGTTCCTTAGAAAACTAGATATAGAGTTACCATTCGATCCAGCGATTGCACTTCTCGGTATATACCCGGAAGATCGGAAAGCAGTGACACGAACAGATATCTGCACGCCAATGTTCATAGGAGCATTATTCACAATTGAGAGATGGAAACAACCCAAATGTTCTTCAACAGACGAGTGGATAAATAAAATGTGGTATATACACATGATGGAATACTACACGGCAGTAAGAAGGAACGATATTGTGAAACATATGACAACATGGATGAACCTTGAAGACATAATGCTGAGCGAAGTAAGTCAGGCACAAAAAGAGAAATATTATATGCTACCACTAATGTGAACTTTAAAAATGTAAAACAAATGGTTTATAATGTAGAATGTAGGGGAACTAGCAATAGAGAGCAATTAAGGAAGGGGGAACAATAATCCAAGAAGAACAGATAAGCTATTTAACGTTCTGGGCATGCCCAGGAATATGGTCTGTTAATTTCTGATGGGTATAGCAGGAACAAGTTCACAGAAATGTTGCTATATTAGGTTACTTTCTTGGGGTAGAGTAGGAACATGTTGGAAGTAAAGCAGTTATCTTAGGTTAGTTGTCTTTTTCTTACTCCCTTGTTATCGTCTCTTTGAAATGTTCTTTTATTGTATGTTTTTTTTTAATTTTTTTTATTTTTCATACAGTTGATTAAAAAAAAAAAAAGTTAAAAAAAAAAAAAACAACGAAAACAATATGTAGAGCCCCCTTGAGGAGCCTGTGGAGAATGCAGGGGTATTGGCCTACCCCACCTCGATGGTTGCTAACATGACCACAGACATAGGGGACTGGTGGTTTGATGGGTTGAGCCCTCTACCACAGGATTTACCCTTGGGAAGATGGTTGCTGCAAAGGAGAGGCTAGGCCTCCCTATAATTGTGCCTAAGAGCCTCCTCCCGAATGCCTCTTTGTTGCTCAGATTTGGCCCTCTCTCTCTAGCTAAGCCAGCTTTAAAGGTGAAATCACTGCCCTCCCCACTACGTGGGATCAGACACCCAGGCAACATGGAATATGACTCCCAGGGAGGAATGTAGACCTGGCATCGTCGGACGGAGAACATCTTCTTGACCAAAAGAGGGATGTGAAAGGAAATGAAATAAGGTTCAGTGGCAGAGAGATTCGAAAAGGAGCCGAGAGGTCACTCCGGTGGGCACTCTTATGCACAATTTAGACAACCCTTTTTAGGTTCTAAAGAATTGGGGTAGCTGGTGGTAGATACCTGAAACTATCAAACTACAACCCAGAACCCATGAATCTCGAAGACAGTTGTATAAAAATGTAGCTTATGAGGGGTTACAATGGGATTGGGAAAGCCATAAAGACCACACTCCCCTTCGTCTAGTTTATGGATGGATGAGTAGAAAAATAGGGGAAGGAAACAAACAAACAGACAGACAAAGGTACCCACTGTTCTTTTTTACTTGAATTGCTCTTTTTCACTTTATTATTCTTGTTATTTTTGTGTGTGTGCTAATGAAGGTGTCCGGGACTGATTTAGGTGATGAATGTACAACTATGTAATGGTACTGTGAACAATCAAATGTACGATTTGTTTTGTATGTCTGCGTGGTATGTGAATATATTTCAATAAAATGAAGATTTAAACTCCCCAATTAAAAGATACAGATTCGTAGAATGGATTAAAAAAAATGAACCATCAATATGTTGCATACAAGAGACACATCTTAGACACAGGGACACAAAGAAATTGAAAGTGAAAGGATGGAAAAAATACTTCTGCTCTTTTCTTTCTGCAGCTAACTAAATATAAGAAAAAGCAGAAACAGAAAAACCCATCTTTGATTACAAACGTGAATATCCATAATCCCAAACCACAAAATATATGGATGGCTACCAACTGCTGTGGAAGTCAGATACCAGAAACACAGCTACCTCTGCAGACCACAGGCCAAGCTGACAGAACAGAGCTCACCAACAAAGCTACAAGTGGAGTTGAAGCAGGGCAAGCTGGCTATGGGAATATCCCTAGGACCCATTGGACACCATGGAGTGTCAAGGGGCCATATGAAGAAACAGCATAAGTTCTCTGTAACGAGCAAGAAGCTGTTGGGAGGATGAAGTCAAATAGGCAGCAAGCAATCCCTTAGCTGCCAAACTTTGTCAACTAAACATAAGTGACACCTAGATTACTCCCCCAATGCACCCACATGTAAACACACACATGCATCCATGTATTTTGTGGGCCTCTGCTGTGACTTAGAAGGCTTCTTGACAGCCCAGAGCAGAGTAATCAACATAAACCCAGTTAAACAAATAAATGATGGTGCATCCATACAGGAGAGTACTATGCAACTGTTAAAAAGAATGAAATGACCCTAAAAGGAGTTATAAGTAACGATAATATACCTGCAAGATATATTCAGTGAAAAAAGCAAGGCACGGCACATAACCATGTATATAATAAACTACCATTCAGGTTTTCAAGTAAACAAAAGGGGTACATGTGTTTCTATATATGTATCTGGAAGGAACTACTCTGAGAACTGAGACCAAGGTCAGAGCTGGAAAGGAGAGATTTGCATTGTGTGTGCAATATGTGTATACTTTTAAAATTAGGAACTTGGTAAATTTTACATAAAAGAGAAAGCAATGACTATTATATGCTGAACTATTTTTAATCACTCCAAATACTTATATACACAAGGTTTAATAAGTTTATACTATTTTATATTGGTAACAACACACTTATTTTTATCAATGGTAGCATTACATGATTCAAAATTTGGATGATATTAAATATCCTTTGATATTTAAATGCCACAGCTGTAACATATTTATATAAATTACTTTTTATTTTGTATTTTAGGATACTTCCTGGGCCAAAGGATAAAACAGCTGTCCAGAAAGAGTCACTCCACACTTTCTAATCAAAATGGTTTAATTTTGTTTTTTCTTTATGGTTTTATTTGACTTTATTTTTGCTAGTTTAAAAGTAATACGGGAATATTAAAGAACTGAATATTACTGTTACTGTAAATGCAGTCTAGGCTGCACCTTTCCATATGCTGAACACTGTGGATTTTCTATTTACAAATTCTCCCCACTGCTCAAGGGCAATTCATATACTTACCTTATTATAATCATTAAAAACAGAGGTTCAGGCACCATCAAGGGCAGGGCTCAAATCCACAGACAAGTTACTTAACTGCTCAAAGTCTCAATTTCATCATTTATAAATACCTTCAAGGCTTACTGGAGAATTAAATGAGCTATATTTGTACAAAGCTATTGACATAGTGCCAAGTAAGGGTCCAAGAAATGGTACTTACTATTACATACTTGTAAACATTATATATTTATATGAATATGACAATGAGCTTTTATTGGTTATGTTCATTAAAGGTTTTCTCCATCCTGTGGTTTGTAGCTTTTAGGTCTTAGAATACATTTCACCGTGCACATTCCATTTATTAGTAGTAGTATCAATCCAAACACATCTGTTATATCCCCAATATCCTTGCCATTCCTTTAATAATCCTAACTTTTTCTTCCCTTCAATATGGGATAAACAAACTATCACACTGCTATAAAGTTTCCATCAGAAACCCAGGCTGCCCCTCCTGACTTACCAAGTCTGCTACTTTAGCCAGATCAATCATCATATTAATATCACACCCACATTCAATAATGGTCAATCTACGCTTTTTACCTGTAAGTAAAGACATGAAAACTTTACTTTTAAAAACTCTTGAAAAACTTTACCTATTAATGCTATCATTTTTTAATTGCATTCACCAAACTGCTTTAAACATTTACAGGAATCTGCCAAAAGTACATTTTTACATGAGAAAACTGCTAAAATAAAATAAATTCTATCTTGGTTTTCTTGTTGTGTTTCCTCTTCAATTTAAAAAGAATATCAAGTCTACCCAGACGAATGAAACTGCTCAAACAGGTAAAATCACAACTGGAATGGGCAGGCAAGTAGGCTTCATGACAACTGGGATCCTGCTATCCAGGAGCGAACCAATGTTTCCATCTCTGCCAGAGATTCAACGTTCTCACAACAGCTAAAGACTTCCTCAAACATAATGCAAACATAGTGTCTAAGGAACAATAATTATTTCTTAATTAACGTAAAAAGGATAAAAGGTCAAGATGATCAGGAATACCATACAGATAAAGAAAAGCCTTAATCCGACTGTATTATTAACTGTAACAAGAGATTTCAGATTATATCACTGCCAATTCGGGAATCTGTTTTATCCTCCCTCAAACTTAGAAAGATCGCCATCTCCCAGAGCAGACAAGTTCTCTCATGAAAAAAGAGAGAAAAGCCCCTCTCACTTCCACAAGCATGTGGCTTCCTAAGGGCAACTACGGGGGCCTGGTGCTTGGAATGTGCTTACTGTCTGTTACATGAACGTGGTCACAGCATCCGAGTTGGCCTGTGTAGGCCTGCTAAGCCTTTCAGAACAGCATGCTTGGCAGATCCACAGAGTGGTCAGAATAAGGTATATAGCTACATCACTACTACCTCTAGGAACCTATCCCCTTCCAAAGCTACACCGACTTAGTAAAACTATGACAAATAATATGATATAACAACATTACCTTAACATTTGCCAGTCAAGACAACAACAGACATGCATGTCCCTTAGCTGACACCGCCTGCCATGTCAGCTCTGTGGCAGCACCCCTACCTGACACGATCGTTACAGGCCCTCTGATCTCAGTCAGTTTCTGCCTGGTGAAGTTCCGGATGAGGCACTGTATCAAAGTGCTCTTTCCTACTTTTGGAGGCCCCATCACCACCACCACTATTGGTGGAGGCTCTAGTGGAGTTCGATCAACCACCGGAATGTGATGCTTTTTTGTCTTCAAATCTTGAGTCCTATTTGCAAATTTTAAAAAGAAGGAAATTTTAAGAGAGAAATGCAAAATTTATTTCAAAAAGGCATCTACCTTATAAGTATAGATTTTAAAAAGAACAGAGCAGACAACACATGGATGCAATTAACATCAGTCACTGGTGAACTTCTGGCCCCAATCTAAATAACTGCTTCTCAATCACAATGTAACAGGTTAACTTCAATGGCAGAAAGCGCTGAAAACTGCAAGCACCTTAAAATGTTGTAGTATGTTTAAAGGAAAACACTGAGGCAGTGTATCATAATGGGGGAAAGAGAACAGGTTTGAAGTTAAAATTTGTCTCTCCTACTTACTGGTTGTATAATTTTAAGTAATTTGCTCTCTTAGCCTCAGTTTTTTTAATCCATAAAATGAGAAAACAATAATTCCTACACCCTTAAGGCTGTTGGGAGGATTTAATTCAATAATGTTTAAACTTACTACACGGCATATAGTAAGGGCTTGCATTTATAAATAAGCTATTTAAGACTACATATTACAATGTTATGAAATATATCCAGAAAGAAACAAGCACATCTATCACAGAAATTGTTTAAAGTTTAGGAACAAACTCTAAAAGAAAAACTTTAAGCATTTGTCTCGGGCTAAAAAAAAAACCCAATCAGTATGCAGATGCTGGAGGCAAGGTGGTTCCACAGGAAAAGCTTCTCACAGAATGCATACATCTCCACGACCTTCAGAGCTGGATTAGACAACTTCTAATTCCAATGGTCTATGAACTCATGAATCTGAAGGTCATCGATGAGAGGCTCCTGCTGTTTAAAAAGGATTAAACCAGAAAAACCACCAGACTCTAGATGATCATACCTATGGAAGGATCGAGCCATCCGCACAGCAGACTGAACTGCAAAAGCTTTGGGGTTTCTCTTCCGAGCATCTTCCTCGTCACCAAGCTGGAGATCCTGCAGATGCCGTTTCTTTTTCTTTTCAGCTTTTGGTCCACTGTTTTTCTTTCTGTGTTTCTTCTGGTCCTTAGTCTCCATAGTGGCTTTTTATCAATTCACAAATAGCTCTAACGACATCAAATGAGGCAGGTGTGGGGGAAGCATTTTACAATCCAGGTAACACCCAGAGAGAGGCAGAAAATTTCATGTACTGATTTCTAAAAGTTTACGCATTTGTTTACCCAACAGGGGTAGAAACTGCTTAATATCATCTCTGATTTCACTTCTGTTAGGCTAACCTCTACTTTTTATGCTTAAGTTACTTTTTATTCAATTCAGTGTCTAGATTAATACTGCCAGTTTCTGTGATGATGGAAATATTCTGTATCTATAGCCACTAGCTACATGAGGCTACTAAGAACTTAATATGTAGCTATCAAAGCTGAGAAACTGAATTTTTAATTCAACTACATTCTAAATTTAAATTTCCACATGTAGCTACCATATTGGACAGCACAGGCCTAGGTAACAAGTGGATTGATGAGATGGTTTCCTAACTTAAACTATTAAAATCTTTGTTTCAATTTTCAAAAAATTTAACAACTCTCCAACATGATAATATTAATTTTAGTACTTTCGTTCTGTAAAATCTTTAAATTACACTAGCCACCTACATGCATCTACAGCACCGGTCCCTGACTAGTGAAGGAAATGCAAACTAATCCCTTCCACGTCATATATTAAGGGCTATATCGGCTGAACAATAGGAGCAGTCAGAAGCTTCCCACAGACATAAGCACAGAGGAAATAAGAGTTCTTATATACCAGGATAATGTCAAGGAACACTGCTCCCGGGGGGAGAAGACCTGGGTTCCAAGAGCGCTTTATTCTAGCTATGTGATTTTGGGGAGAGAATTTTGGTTTTAAACTTCCAGTGATGCCTTTCTCTTCATTTTTACGAGTGGGAAAAAGCACAATTTGGAGTCCACAGATCTGGCTCAGGTCTAACGTCACCAGTTGGGATCACCCTGTCATGAGAAGAAAGCTCCCAGCCACCGTCCCTCCCAAGGACCCCGGAACACTTCTTTGGCAGGTAGAAGTGGGAGTATGTCTGTCCCAGCGCCATGAGACGCTCCTTGGGGAAAAACCGTCCGAAAGGACCGAAAGAGGACCTTACCACGCGCACGACTCGCCGATACTCCCTCGGGATCCCGCCGTCGTCTGCCTCAGCCCGCAGTCGTTACCGTGTTCAGAACTGCTACCCCTGAGCCTCCCATGGACACCGCCGGAAACGGAAATGCGCCCACACACGGACTCTACACTCCGACGGGAAACAAGAAGGCCGAAGAAAGAGCCCGGCGGACGGACGACTTTCAGGGCAAAGCCGGGAGGAAGACTGGTGATTGGCAGAGGGCGGGCGCAAAGCCCCGCTCCACTCTGCGCGTGCGCGCGCGTTCCCTGCAGCGGCGTGGATCTGGCAGTGGAACCCGCAGTGGACTGGGGCCCTCTCTCCCCGGAGTCTCCTGCGGGTCCCTCCGGAGAGCCCCAGGCAGCGCGTCCTCGGCTGGGAGTCGGGAAACCGCCCTGTCCGAGCCAGCTGCGTCAGCCGTGGGGCCGGCCCCAGGACCGCTCGCTCATCCTCCGAGGTAACTGCGACCCAGGGGGTCTCGGGCTCCCTGCGTTCTGACGCCCTCTTTTGTGGGACCAGCGCCAGGGCGGGGACGGACTCCCACCCAACCTGGAATGCCTCGGCTTCTCTGTTCCTTGAGGGTGCGGGTGTCCGCGAGCACGGGTCTGCCTTCCCAGGACTCTGCCCATGCCCGGGGGAGGGGGTGTCCCAGGTAGGTTGGAGCGTTCTCTGGCCTGTGAAGACAGTTACGTTTTCGGAGGGTGAGGATGCATCCTTCCGTTGTCATGGAGGTTTTCTTGTTGTTCTAGTTTGCTAATGCTGCGGAATGCAAAACACCAGAGATGGACTGGCTTTTATAAAAAGGGGGTTTATTTGGCTATACAGTTACAGTCTTAAGGCCATAAAGTGTCCAAGGTAACATGTCAGTAATCGGGTACCTTCGCTGGAGGATGGCCAAAGGCGTGCGGAAAACCTCTGTTAGCTGGGAAGGCACGTGGCTGGCATCTGCTCCAAAGTTCTGGTTTCAAAATGGCTTTCTCCCAGGACGTTCCTCTCTAGCAAGCTTGCTCCTCTTCAAAACGTTACTCACAGCTGCACTGGGTTCCTTCTGTTATGTCAGTTCATTTATATGGCTCCAGTGATCAACTTAGACCCACCCTGAATGGGTGGAGCAACACCTCCATGGAAATTATCCAGTCCGGGTCATCACCCACAGTTGGGTGGGGCGCATTCCAAAGAAGCACTCAAAGAAATCTAATCAACACTGACAACATCTGCCCACACAAGATTACATCAAAGAATATGGCTTTTTCTGGGGGACATAATACATTAAAACCGCAAACTTGTCAATAAGGTACACCGAGGCTCAGTTGTTCTGCCCCACAAAACTAGCCCCACTGGGACTTAATTGTGCTTTTTCCCAGCAATACACAGGTATTCACTCTGCGTTCACCATACATTAAGTGCTGTGCTGTGGAAGTTAGCCTACATAGCACATACTTCCCTGATCTATGAAGCTCTTATAATTTTATAACTCCCCCCAACACTATCCCTTTCTTACTTGGAGGTTTCCATATATAGGTAGATCATTCTTCTAATGTTGTCACCAACCCCCATCCCCTTGTCCTCTGCCTTACCTCATCAATGGGGCCCAATAATAATTCTCTGTCTGCCTGGTCCATTCAATCTCCCTTTCTTCTTTCTTCCAAATTAGTTGCAACATCCCTAGTCCTTGTCAGGACCAAGACCCATATCCTCTGCAGGTCAGGAATGGCAAGATGATTGTGTTTTCCTGTTTTATTTTGTTAATAAGTTAGATCACATTGACATATTTTCAAAGGTTCAGGCAAACTTTCATTACTCTAATTATGTCAGGATGTACTAGGCCTTTTACACACTGTTGAGAGTGATTTGCTAAAACTTCTTAAAATTTTTTTGATCTCCTTCATGAGAGTCATTGAAATCTAGTATTCTTTTCTTTTGTGTCTTCAGTTTTGGTATCGCAGTGATGCTGGCCTCCAAGAATGAGTTTTAAAGTATACCTTCCCCTTAATTGTTCTGTAAGAGTTTATGTATAACTGATAATATTTATTCCTTAAATATTTGGGATAATTCACCAATGATGTCATCTAGCCTGGAGTTTCTTTTAACCTGGAAAGGTTAAAATTGATTTAATAGGTATAAGAATATTCTGGTTATCTCTTCGATTCAATAAAGTTTAGTATTTGTGTCTTTCAAGGAACTGGGCCATTTCATCTAAGTTGTCAAATTTATTGGCTTAAAGTTTTTCATAATGTCCACTTACCTTTTAATATCTATAGAATCTGTAGCACTGCTATCTCTCTCTTATTAATATTAATAATTTGTGTCTTTACTCTTTCCTCCTAGAGGTTTGTGAATTTTATTGATTTTTCTGAGTCAGTTCTTTGACCCACTAATTTTCTCTATTGCTTTTCTTTTATTCTATTTCATTGTTATCCACTCCTTTCTTTTTTAAAAATTATCTTCTAATTACGTTGGGTTTATTTTTCTTTTTTTTCAACGGTGGAGGAAAAGATCATTGATTTGAGACTTTTTTTAACTCTTTATTTTGAAATAACTTCAAACTTACAGGAAAGTTACAAAGATAATACAAAAACAATACATAGAACTCCAACTTACCCCCTCACCAAGATACCAGATTTAACAACTTTTAGCATTTTGTAACATTTATTATATCTATCTAGTATCTATCTGTTTATCATCTATCCGTCTATATTTAAACATTTTAAAGTAGGTTGCATATGTCATCCTCCTCAAACAGAACACTTTAGTTACTTTTCTTGAGAACAGGGAAACTCACTATGTAACCAGCTATGTACAGCTATCAAGTTAAAGAAATTTAACAGTGATATAAAGCATACAGCCCATGTTCCAATTTTTTCATTGTCACAATAATGTCCTTTATTCCTTTATTTTAGTAATGTATATTGAACCTAAAATTTCTCCCTTTAACCATATTCAGATATATAATTCAGCGGTGTTAATTACATTCACAATTTTGTGCTGCCATCACCATTATCTATTACTAAAACTTTTTCATCAACCCCAACAGAAATTCAGTACCAATTGAGCTTTATCTTCTCATTCCATAACCCTTCCCAGCCCCTGATAACCTGAATTCTAGTATCTGTCTCTATGAATTTGTTTATTAAAATTATTTCATGTCAGCAAATGAGCTTTTTCTTATGTTCTAATGTGGGCATTTAGGGCTATAAATTTTTCCCTAATTGCTGCTTTTGTGGAATACCACAAATTTTGAAATGCTGGGTTTTCATTTTCATCTGGTTCAAAATACTTTCTCATTTAAATTCAATTTATTTCTTGACCAACAGTGTATTAATTTCTTATTACTACTTATAATAAAAAATCACCAGAAACTTGATAGCTTAAAACAACACAATTCTATAATTTTACAATAATATAGGGTAGAAATATGGCATTGGATCACTGGGCTAAAACAGGTGTCTGCAGAACTGCATCCCTTTCTGGAGGTTCTAGGGGAGAATCTGTTTCCTTGCCTTTTTCAGCTTCACCAGGCTGCTTGTGTTGCTTGATTCATGGCCCTTTCTTTTCCTCTATCTTCAAATCCAGCAACGCTGAATCTCTCTGAACATTTTTCTGTACTGACATTTCTGACTCTTCTGCCTCTCTTATGCTTTTTAAAAAAAGTTTATGTGTCATGCTGTTGATGGATATTTAGGCTGTTTCCAGTTTGGGACTATTACAATGCTGCTGCTATGAACATCCTTGTATTTTTTTTTTTTTTTTTTTTGTGAAAAAAATGTATACATTTTGTTTGGACAAATGGAATTGCTGGGCATGTGTATGACTATGTTCAGCTTTAGTAGATAGTGCCAAACTTCCAAAGCAGTTGTACAAATTTACTCTCCCTTCAGTATTGAATTGAGTTCTTTTTGCTTCACATCCCAGCCAACACTTAATGTTGTCAGCCTCTTTAATTTTGCCATTCTGATGGCTGTGTTGTGGTACAATATTGCATTTTATTTGTCATCTACCTGATGATTAATTTCTGTTCATTAATTAATAAAGAATAGGAAGTTTTGGGATAGGTAGAGTGGGCAAGGGTATTCTAGGTAGTTGGAATAGCATGTTAGATGGCCTCTGGAAATGTTTTAATTGAGTTTTCTTTTAAAGGATTAGGTCATTAAAAGCAAATAAAATATGGACATAAATGAAACAAAGCCAAGGGTAAATCAAGATGGAGAGGTAGACTCCTCTTCTCCTTCCTCCTCAAAGTCGGAGCACCAAGACATGCTTCTATCCTGGGTACTACAGGATGGGTCGGATCCATTTCTTCCCTTGCTGAATGCTGGCTTAGTGGGGAGAGGATCACTGGGGGAGAGGATCACTGGGGGCATTGCAAAGGAATACTCAAGGGGCTGTGGGAGCTCCAGGAAGACAGACACTTAACTCTAACCTGGATTTACAGAACCCAGGCTCCTTTGAGGTTTATGTCCTCAGGTTCTACTACCCTCTGTCCTACATCCTTATTGATATCTATTGATTCTCAGTCACTTCTCCCCATTCAAGAAGACTGTAGCACCTAATCACAAACTTGCTATCTATTCCAAGCTCAGTTATCTTGCTGGGATACTTAACTGCCATGTGATAATCCATCCTTCCAATTATTTTGCCTCATACCATTTTTTTTTTATTAGAGAATTTGTGAGTTTACAAAAAAAAGTCATGCATAAAATACAGGGTTCCCATAAATCACCCTATTATTAACAGCTTGCATTAGTATTGTACATTTGTTACAATTGATGAGGCACATTTTTATAATTGTACTGTTAACTGTAGTCGAATGGTTTATCTTAGGGTTCACTGTTTGTGTTGTGAAGTTCCAGAGATTTTTTTAAAAGCTTTTAGTCCAGTAACATATATGCAACCTAAAATTTCCCCTTTTAACCACATTAAAATATATAATTCGGTGCTGTTAATTATGTTTGCAATGTTGTGCTACGATCACCACTATCCGTTACCAATTTTCCTTCATTCCAAAAAGAAACTCTGTACATATTAAACCTTAAATCCCTATCCTTTGCCTCCACTCTGTCTGCCCTGGTAATCTATATTCTATATTGTGACTATATGAGCTTGCGTTGCTAATTATTCTGTATCAGTGAGATCATACAGTATTTGTCCTTTTGCACTCAACATGATGTCTTCAGTGTTCATCCACATTGTCACAGGTATCAGAACTTCATTCCTTTTATGGCTGAATAATATTCTGTTGTGTGGATGTACCACATTTTGTTTATCCATTCACTGGTTGCTCCCTGAAACTTTTTTTTAATGTATTAGATGTGTTCTTTATTTGGGGAAAAAAAAATGGTGCTTTCATTAGAGTAAAAAGCACAGAATTAACAATCCATTAAAATGCACAAGACTAAATGTGAATGTATCTGTTTATTTAAAGCTTTTGATGCTTAAAATATCAAATAAAATGATCTGTCCAATTGCTATAGTTTTAAAACATAAAACATTTTCCCATTCTCTTTTAAGAAAAATTGCGGCACAAATTAGCACAGTAGAGAGTAGTGAAACAGAGTAACATTTAAAACAATTTTAAAACACAAAGATATCTCTTTAAATTAGTATTTATAATATCAGTTGATAACAAAAGCCAACTTGAATGAAATACAGACATTGACATCATATCATGCTTGCATGTGCCATAAGGACACCAATAGTAAGTTTTAAATTTTACTAGAGATAAGTGTAATCATATAAACAGGAAAAACCCTCCCTTGTTTATTTTTACCCCTAACTTTTTCTTCTATATTCAGTTCTAAAATTTTTTACTTTTCAAAAGTATAAGACAGCTGTCAATACAAATCTCTCACTCGTTTAACATATACTTTTCATTCTCTAATACATATTTTGGTGCTGACGATGCAGTTTTATATCGAATCATTTAATGCCAGAATCCAGGTTGCTTCAGTGTAACTGCAGAAGACTTAAAGCTAGGACTGTACCAGAT
The DNA here is from genome assembly GCF_015220235.1 of Choloepus didactylus. Lineage (NCBI taxonomy): Eukaryota > Metazoa > Chordata > Mammalia > Pilosa > Megalonychidae > Choloepus > Choloepus didactylus. The sequence goes on along the minus strand of NC_051321.1, from coordinate 88,772,830 downwards.
CGTATGGAAGCAAACGTGCTGTATTGCCCCGTGCTAGTCTGATACATGCTACTTGGGACTGCCAGGGTAGCGATGTTTGGGGGCATTCCTTTTTACTCGGATTTTTCTTCTTCAATCTTGGGAACCCCAGGCACATCAGAGGAAAGTTCATTCAGTATTTTTCTATAAGAGGGTCTTCGTGAAAGGATGTCTCTACGTTTGTGAGGATCAATTACACCTTCAGATTCTGCAGACTCATCTGTCTTTAACAATTGTTGCTACCCGAACAGTTTGTATTTGTGGTGACTGAATAACCGATGGCTGTGGTGTCTGAATTACTCCCTGGACATGTACAGTTTGGCCCGAAGGTAACTGCACTAGAGTTACAGCTGGGGAGCCTCCTCCAGTGCCTGATCCAGCTACAGAAACCTGAGCTAAAGTAGGAATTTAATTTTGACCAGTCTGAGTCTGCATTTGAGCAGATTTGCTCTCTGTCACAGAATCTGTTACACTTCCATCCTGCTGGGATTCAATAGTTTCATGGTCATTTGTCTTTGCTCTCTGTCACAGAATCTGTTACACTTCCATCCTGCTGGGATTCAATAGTTTCATGGTCATTTGTCTTAGATTTGTCTTAATATATTTTTTCCTGCCACATTTGCTCATTAAGACACTTGTAACCAAAGCATTGCTCTTTTCCCGTTTTCTTCTTTATTTATCCTGAATTCAACTTGGCTTTTGTTAAAATATTAGTTTCAAACAAAATTTAAAAGAGTTCATTTGAAACCTCCTTTTTGTAGCCCGCCGCGGTGGGTTCACGGAGCGGACGTGGTCACTGGTGACGGAGGGGAGGAGGTGGGGACGCCGGGCCCGGCCCGCCGCTCTGGCACCGCGCTGCAGCCCAGCAACCCGCGGCGGCCCCGCACAGCCCAGCCTCATCGCCCAGCTGGGACCGCGCTCTGAAACTTTTAATAATCCCTGTGATTATATAGGGTCCACCAGGATAATTCAAGATTATCTACCAATCGTAATGTCAGTTGAAAAGCAACTTTAATTACATCTGAAATCTTCGTTTCCCTTTGCTGTGTAACCTAGTACATCAGATCCAGGGATTAGGACATGGACATCCTTGAAGGGCATTATTATATCCACAACACAGGGGTCCTTGAGCAGTGTTGTTTAGTTTGCATATATTTGTATATTTTCAAGAGATTGTTCTGTTATTAATTCCTTTGTTGTCACAGGACATGTTTTGCATGAGCTTGAATTGTTCTAATTTTATTCAGGCTTATTTTATGGAAAGGAATATGGATTCTTGGTCAGTGTTCCATGAGTAATTGAAAATGTGTATTCTGCTGTTGTTAGGTGGAGTGTTCTATTATTGTGAATTAGGTCAAGTTGGTTGAGAGTTTTGTTCAAGTCTTCTAATGTCCTTACTGCTTTTCCAATTGTTTTATCAGTTACTGAGAAAGGACTACAATTGTGGATATATCTGTTTCTCCTCATAATTCTATCAATTGTTGCTTCATGTACTTCGAAGCTCTGTTATTTTGTGCATAATTGTTTAAGGTTATTATTTCTGCTTAATGAAATTTATCATCGTTGTGAAATGACATACTTTATCCTTGGTAAAACTTTGCTCTGAAATCTAGTTCGTCTGATAATAACTCCTTCAGCTTTCCTTTGATTAGTGTTAGGTATATTTTTTTTATATCCTTTTGTTTTTAACCTATTTGTGTCTTTATATTTAATGTGCATTTCTTATAGGCAACACAATGTCATGTCCTGCTTTTTTTTTTTAATCCAATGTGATAATCCACCTTTTAATTGGCAGATTACATTTAATGTGATTTTCAATATGGTTACAATTAAGTCTATCATTTTACTTGTTTTGTATTTTTCCTCTCTGTTCTTTGTTGTTTCCTCTTTATTTCTGCCTTCTTTTTTTTTCTTAATCTTCATTTTATTGAGATATATTCACATACCATGCAGTCATACAAAACAAATCGTACTTTCGATTGTTTACAGTACCATTACATAGTTGTACATTCATCACCTAAATCAATCCCTGACACCTTCATTAGCACACACACCAAAATAACAAGAATAATAATTGGAGTGAAAAAGAGCAATTGAAGTAAAAAAGAACACTGGGTACCTTTGTCTGTTTGTTTCCTTCCCCTATTTTTCTACTCATCCATCCATAAACGAGACAAAGTGGAGTGTGGTCCTTATGGCTTTCCCAATCCCACTGTCACCCCTCATAAGCTACATTTTTATACAACTGTCTTTGAGATTCATGGGTTCTGGGTTGTAGTTTGATAGTTTCAGGTATCCACCACCAGCTACCCCAATTCTTTAGAACCTAAAAAGGGTTGTCTAAAGTGTGCGTAAGAGTGCCCACCAGAGTGACCTCTCAGCTCCTTTTGGAATCTCTCTGCCACTCAAGCTTATTTCATTTCCTTTCACATCCCCCTTTTGGTCAAGAAGATGTTCTCCGTCCCATGATGCCAGGTCTACATTCCTCCCCGGGAGTCATATTCCACGTTGCCAGGGAGATTCACTCCCCTGGGTGTCTGATCCCACGTAGAGGGGAGGGCAGTGATTTCACCTTTCAAGTTGGCTTAGCTAGACAGAGAGGGCCACATCTGAGCAACAAAGAGGCATTCAGGAGGAGGCTCTTAGGCACAATTATGGGCAGGCCTAGCCTCTCCTTTGCAGCAACAGTCTTCCCAAGGGTAAAACCTATGGTAGAGGGCTCAACCCATCAAACCACCAGTCCCCTATGTCTGTGGTCATGTTAGCAACCATCGAGATGGGGTAGGCGAATACCCCTGCATTCTCCACAGGCTCCTCAAGGGGGCACTACATATTTTTTTTCCTTGTTTTTCTTTTTTTTTTTTTTAACTTTCCCTTCTTTTTTAAATCAACTGTATGAAAAAAAAGTTAAAAAGAAAACAAACATACGATAAAAGAACATTTCAAAGAGACCATAACAAGGGAGTAAGAAAAAGAAAACTAACCTAAGGTAACTGCTTAACTTCCAACACGTTCCTACTTTACCCCAAGAAAGTTACCTAATATAGCAACATTTCTGTGAGCTTGTTCCTACTATATCCATCAGAAATTAACAGACCATAGTCATTCCTGGGCATCCCCAGAACGTTGAATAGCTTATCTGTTCTTCTTGGATTATTGTTCCCCCTTCCTTAATTGCTCTCTATTGCTAGTTCCCCTACATTCTACATTATAAACCATTTGTTTTACATTTTTCAAAGTTCACATTAGTGGTAGCATATAATATTTCTCTTTTTGTGCCTGGCATATTTCGCTCAGCATTATGTCTTCAACGTTCATCCATGTTGTCATATGTTTCACGAGATCGTTCCTTCTTACTGCCGTGTAGTATTCCATCGTGTGTATGTACCACATTTTATTTATCCACTCATCTGTTGAAGGACATTTGGGTTGTTTCCATCTCTTGGCAATTGTGAATAATGCTGCTATGAACATTGGCGTGCAGATATCTGTTCGTGTCACTGCTTTCCGATCTTCCGGGTACATACCGAGAAGTGCAATCGCTGCATCGAATGGTAACTCTGTATCTAGTGTTCTAAGGAACTGCCAGACTGACTTCCAGAGTGGCTGAACCATTATACAGTCCCACCAACAATGAATAAGAGTCCCAATTTCTCCACATCCCCTCCAGCATTTGTAGTTTCCTGTTTGTTTAATGGCAGCCATTCTAATTGGTGTGAGACGGTATCTCATTGTGGTCTTAATTTGCATCTCTCTAATAGCTAGTGAAGCTGAACATTTTTTCATGTGTTTCTTGACCATTTGTATTTCCTCTTCAGAGAACTGTCTTTTCATATCTTTTGCCCATTTTATAATTGGGCTGTCTGTACTATTGTCATTGAGTTGTAGGATTTCTTTGTATATGCAAGAGATCAGTCTTTTGTCAGATACATGGTTTCCAAAAATTTTTTCCCATTGAGTTGGCTGCCTCTTTACCTTTTTGAGAAATTCCTTTGAGGTGCAGAAACTTCTAAGCTTGAGGAGTTCCCATTTATCTATTTTCTCTTTTGTTGCTTGTGCTTTGGGTGTAAAGTCTAGGAAGTGGCTGCCTAATACAAGGTCTTGAAGATGTTTCCCTACATTATCTTCTAGGAGTTTTATGGTACTTTCTTTTATATTGAGATCTTTCATCCATTTTGAGTTAATTTTTGTGTAGGGTGTGAGGTAGGGGTCCTCTTTCATTCTTTTGGATATGGATATCCAACTCTCCCAGCCCCATTTGTTGAAAAGACCATTATGACTCAGTTCGGTGACTTTGGGGGCCTTATCAAAGATTAGTCGGCCATAGATCTGAGGGTCTATCTCCGAATTCTCAATTCGATTCCATTGATCTATATGTCTATCTTTGTGCCAGTACCATGCTGTTTTGGCAACTGTGGCTTTATAATAAGCTTCAAAGTCAGGGAGTGTAAGTCCTCCCACTTCGTTTTTCTGTTTTAGAGTGTCTTTAGCAATTCGAGGCATCTTCCCTTTCCAAATAAATTTGATAACTAGCTTTTCCAAGTCTGCAAAGTAGGTTGTTGGAATTTTGATTGGGATTGCATTGAATCTGTAGATGAGTTTGGGTAGAATTGACATCTTAATGACATTTAGCCTTCCTATCCATGAACATGGAATATTTTTCCATCTTTTAAGGTCCCCTTCTATTTCTTTTAGTAGAGTTATGTAGTTTTCTTTGTATAGGTCTTTTACATCTTTGGTTAAGTTTATTCCTAGGTACTTGATTTTTTTAGTTGCTATTGAAAATGGTATCTTTTTCTTGAGTATCTCTTCAGTTTGTTCATTTCTAGCATATAGAAACATTACTGACTTATTTGCATTAATCTTGTATCCTGCTACTTTGCTAAATTTGTTTATTAGCTCTAGTAGCTATATTGTCGATTTCTCAGGGTTTTCTAGATATAAGATCATATCATCTGCAAACAATGACAGTTTTACTTCTTCTTTTCCAATTTGGATGCCTTTTATTTCTTTGTCTTGCCGGATTGCCCTGGCTAGCACTTCCAGCACAATGTTGAATAACAGTGGTGACAGCGGGCATCCTTGTCTTGTTCCTGATCTTAGAGGGAAGGCTTTCAGTCTCTCACCATTGAGTACTATGCTGGCTGTGGGTTTTTCGTATATGCTCTTTATCATGTTGAGGAAGTTTCCTTCAATTCCTACCTTTTGAAGTGTTTTTATCAAAAAGGGATGTTGGATTTTGTCAAATGCTTTTTCAGCATCTATTGAGATGATCAATTGATTTTTCCCTTTCGAGTTTTTAATGTGTTGTAATACATTGATTGATTTTCTTATGTTGAACCATCCTTGCATGCCTGGAATGAACCCCACTTGGTCTTGGTGTATGATTTTTTTAATGTGTCTTTGGATTCGATTTGCAAGTATTTTGTTGAGGATTTTTGCATCTATATTCATTAGGGAGATTGGCCAGTAGTTTTCCCTTTTTGTAGCATCTTTGCCTGCTTTTGGTATTAGATTGATGTTACCTTCATAAAATGAGTTAGGTAGTGTTCCATTTTTTTCAATGTTTTGAAAGAGTTTGAGTAAGATTGGTGTCAGTTCTTTCTGGAAAGTTTGGTAGAATTCCCCTGTGAAGCCTTCTGGCCCTGGGCATTTATTTGTGGGAAGATTTCTGATGACTGATTGGATCTCTTTGCTTGTGATGGGTTGGTTGAGGTCTTCTATTTCTTCTCTGGTCAGTCTAGGTTGTTCATATGTTTCCAGGAAATTGTCCATTTCTTCTACATTATCCAGTTTGTTGCCATACAGTTGTTCATAGTATCCTCTTATAATTTTTTTAATTTCTTCAGGATCTGCAGTTGTGTCACCTTCTTCATTCATTATTTTGTTTATATGGGTCTTCTCTCTTTTTGATTTTGTCAGTCTAGCTAGGGGCTTGTCAATCTTGTTGATCTTCTCAAAGAACCAACTTTTGGTGATATTTATCCTCTCTATTGTTTTTTTGTTCTCTATGTCATTTATTTCTGCTTTAATCCTTGTTATTTCTTTTCTTCTACTTGGTTTAGGATTGGTTTGCTGTTCATTTTCTAGCTTCTTCAGTTGATCCATTAGTTCTTTGATTTTGGCTCTTTCTTCCTTTTTAATATATGCGTTTATTGCTATAAATTTCCCCCTTAGCACTGCTTTTACTGCATCCCATAGGTTTTGGTATGTTGTGTTCTCATTTTCATTCGTCTCTATATATTTAGCAATTTCTCTAGCTATTTCTTCTTTAACCCACTGATTGTTTAGGAGTGTGTTGTTTAACCTCCAGGTATTTGTGAATTTTCTAAGTCTCTGATGGTTATTGACTTCTAATTGTATTCCATTGTGGTCAGAGAATGTGCTTTGAATAATTTCAATCTTTTTAAATTTATTGAGGCTTGTTTTATGTCCCAGCATATGATCTATTCTGGAGAAAGTTCCATGAGCACTAGAAAAGTATGTGTATCCTGGTGATTTGGGATGTAATGTCCTGTATATGTCTGTTAAATCTAATTCATTTATCAGATTGTTTAGGTTTACAGTTTCCTTATTGGTCTTCTGTCTGGTTGATCTATCTATAGGAGAGAGTGATGTGTTGAAGTCTCCCACAATTATTGTGGAAACCTCAATTGTTTCCTTTAGTTTTGCCATGTTTCTCTCATGTATTTTGTGGCACCTTGATTGGGTGCATAGACATTTACGATTGTTATTTCTTCTTGTTGAATTGCCCCTTTTATTAGTATGTAGTGGCCTTCTTTGTCTCTCAAAACATCCCTGCATTTAAAGTCTATTTTATCTGAGATTAATATTGCTACACCTGCTTTCTTTTGGCTGTACCTTGCATGAAATATTTTTTCCATCCTTTCACTTTCAGTTTCTTTGTGTCCCTGTGTCTAAGATGAGTCTCTTGTATGCAGCATATTGATGGTTCATTTTTTTTGATCCATTCGGCAAATCTATATCTTTTAATTGGGTAGTTTAATCCATTTACATTCAACGTTATAACTGTGAAGGCATTTCTTCAATCAGCCATCTTATCCTTTGGTTTATGTTTGTCATATTTTTCCCCTCTCTCTATTAATATCCTTTATTGTACCCATACCAAATCTCTTTAGTACTGAACCTTTCTCCTAGTCTCTCTGTCCTTTCTTTGTTTCTCTGTCTGTAGGGCTCCCTTTAGTATCTCCAGTAGGGCAGGTCTCTTGTTAGCAAATTCTCTCAGCATTTGTTTGTCTGTGAAAAATTTAAGCTCTCCCTCAAATTTGAAGGAGAGCTTTGCTGGATAAAGTATTCTTGGCTGGAAATTCCTCTCACTCAGAATTTTAAATATATCGTGCCACTGCCTTCTCGCCTCCATGGTGGCTGCTGAGTAGTCACTACTTAGTCTTATGCTGTTTCCTTTGTATGTGGTGAATTACTTTTCTCTTGCTGCTTTCAGGACTTGCTCCTTCTCTTCCGTGTTTTTTTTTTATTTTTTTATTTTTTTTAATCATCATTTTATTGAGATATATTCACATACCACGCAGTCATACAAAACAAATTGTACTTTCGATTGTTTACAGTACCATTACATAGTTGTACATTCATCACCTAAATCAATCCCTGACACCTTCATTAGCACACACACAAAAATAACAAGAATAATAATTAGAGTGAAAAAGAGCAATTGAAGTAAAAAAGAACACTGGGTACCTTTGTCTGTTTGTTTCCTTCCCCTACTTTTTTTTTTTTTTTTTTAATCATCATTTTATTGAGATATATTCACATACCACGCAGTCATACAAAACAAATTGTACTTTCGATTGTTTACAGTACCATTACATAGTTGTACATTCATCACCTAAATCAATCCCTGACACCTTCATTAGCACACACACAAAAATAACAAGAATAATAATTAGAGTGAAAAAGAGCAATTGAAGTAAAAAAGAACACTAGGTACCTTTGTCTGTTTGTTTGCTTCCCCTACTTTTCTACACATCAATCCATAAACTAGACAAAGTGGAGTTTGGTCCTTATGGCATTCCCAATCCCACTGTCACCCCTCATAAGCTACATTTTTATACAACTGTCTTCGAGATTCATGGGTTCTGGGTTGTAGTTTAATAGTTTCAGGTATCCACCACCAGCTACCCCAATTCTTTAGAACCTAAAAAAGGTTGTCTAAAGTGTGCGTAAGAGTGCCCACCAGAGTGATCTCTCGGCTCGTTTTGGAATCTCTCTGCCACTGAAGCTTATTTCATTTCCTTTCTCATCCCCCTTTTGGTCAAGAAGATGTTATCCATCCCACGATGCCGGGTCTACATTCCTCCCCGGGAGTCATATTCCACGTTGCCAGGGAGATTCACTTCCCTGGGTGTCTGATCCCACGTAGGGGGGAGGGCAGTGATTTCACCTTTCAAGTTGGCTTAGCTAGAGAGAGAGGGCCACATCTGAGCAACAAAGAGGCATTCAGGAGGAGACTCTTAGGCAGAAATACAGGGAGGCCTAGCCTCTCCTTTGCAGCAACCGTCTTCCCAAGGGTAAAACTTATGGTAAAGGGCTCAACCCATCAAACCACCAGTCCCCTATGTCTGTGGTCATGTTAGCAACCATGGAGGTGGGGTAGGCGAATACCCCTGCATTCTCCACAGGCTCCTCAAGGGGGCACTACATCTTTTTTTTTTTTTTTCCTTGTTTGTCTTTTTTCTTTTTTCTTTTTTTTTTTTTTTTAACTTTCCCTTCTTTTTTCAAATCAACTGTATGAAAAAAAAAGTTAAAAAGAAAACAAACATACAATAAAAGAACATTTCAAAGAGACCATAGCAAGGGAGTAAGAAAAAGACAACTAACCTAAGATAACTGCTTAACTTCCAACATGTTCCTACTTTACCCCAAGAAAGTTACATACTATAGCAACATTTCAGTGAACTTGTTCCTACTACATCCATCAGAAATTAACAGACCATAGTCATTTCTGGGCATCCCCAGAACGTTAAATAGCTTATCTGTTCTTCTTGGATTATTGTTCCCCCTTCCTTAATTGCTCTCTACTGCTAGTTCCCCTACATTCTACATTATAAACCATTTGTTTTACATTTTTCAAAGTTCACATTAGTGGTAGCATATAATATTTCTCTTTTTGTGCCTGGCTTATTTCGCTCAGCATTATGTCTTCAAGGTTCATCCATGTTGTCATATGTTTCACGAGATCGTTCCTTCTTACTGCCGCGTAGTATTCCATCGTGTGTATATACCACATTTTATTTATCCACTCATCTGTTGAAGGACATTTGGGTTGTTTCCATCTCTTGGCAATTGTGAATAATGCTGCTATGAACATTGGCGTGCAGATATCTGTTCGTGTCACTGCTTTCCGATCTTCCGGGTATATCCCGAGAAGTGCAATCGCTGGATCGAATGGTAGCTCTATCTCTAGTTTTCTAAGGAACTGCCAGACTGACTTCCAGAGTGGCTGAACCATTATACAGTCCCACCAACAATGAATAAGAGTTCCAATTTCTCCACATCCCCTCCAGCATTTGTAGTTTCCTGTTTGTTTAATGGCAGCCATTCTAACCGGTGTTAGATGGTATCTCATTGTGGTCTTAATTTGCATCTCTCTAATAGCTAGTGAAGCTGAACATTTTTTCATGTGTTTCTTGGCCATTTGTATTTCCTCTTCAGAGAACTGTCTTTTCATATCTTTTGCCCATTTTATAATTGGGCTGTCTGTACTATTGTCATTGAGTTGTAGGATTTCTTTGTATATGCAAGATATCAGTCTTTTGTCAGATACATGGTTTCCAAAAATTTTTTCCCATTGAGTTGGCTGCCTCTTTACCTTTTTGAGAAATTCCTTTGAGGTGCAGAAACTTCTAAGCTTGAGGAGTTCCCATTTATCTATTTTCTCTTTTGTTGCTTGTGCTTTGGGTGTAAAGTCTAGGAAGTGGCCTCCTAATACAAGGTCTTGAAGATGTTTTCCTACATTATCTTCTAGGAGTTTTATGGTACTTTCTTTTATATTGAGATCTTTGGTCCATTTTGAGTTAATTTTTGTGTAGGGGGTGAGGTAGGGGTCCTCTTTCATTCTTTTGGATATGGATATCCAACTCTCCCAGCCCCATTTGTTGAAAAGACCATTATGGCTCAGTTCGGTGACTTTGGGGGCCTTATCAAAGATCAGTCGGCCATAGATCTGAGGGTCTATCTCTGAATTCTCAATTCGATTCCATTGATCTATATGTCTATCTTTGTGCCAGTACCATGCTGTTTTGGCAACTGTGGCTTTATAATAGGCTTCAAAGTCAGGGAGTGTAAGTCCTCCCACTTCGTTTTTCTTTTTTAGAGTGTCTTTAGCAATTCGAGGCATCTTCCCTTTCCAAATAAATTTGATAACTAGCTTTTCCAAGTCTGCAAAGTAGGTTGTTGGAATTTTGATTGGGATTGCATTGAATCTGTAGATGAGTTTGGGTAGAATTGACATCTTAATGACATTTAGCCTTCCTATCCATGAACATGGAATATTTTTCCATCTTTTAAGGTCCCCTTCTATTTCTTTTAGTAGAGTTATGTAGTTTTCTTTGTATAGGTCTTTTACATCTTTGGTTAAGTTTATTCCTAGGTACTTGATTTTTTTAGTTGCTATTGAAAATGGTATCTTTTTCTTGAGTGTCTCTTCAGTTTGTTCATTTCTAGCATATAGAAACATTACTGACTTATGTGCATTAATCTTGTATCCCGCTACTTTGCTAAATTTGTTTATTAGCTCTAGTAGGTGTATCGTTGATTTCTCAGGGTTTTCTAGATATAAGATCATATCATCTGCAAACAATGACAGTTTTACTTCTTCTTTTCCAATTTGGATGCCTTTTATTTCTTTGTCTTGCCGGATTGCCCTGGCTAGCACTTCCAGCACAATGTTGAATAACAGTGGTGACAGCGGGCATCCTTGTCTTGTTCCTGATCTTAGAGGGAAGGCTTTCAGTCTCTCACCATTGAGTACTATGCTGGCTGTGGGTTTTTCATATATGCTCTTTATCATGTTGAGGAAGTTTCCTTCAATTCCTACCTTTTGAAGTGTTTTGATCAAAAAGGGATGTTGGATTTTGTCAAATGCTTTTTCAGCATCTATTGAGATGATCAATTGATTTTTCCCTTTCGAGTTTTTAATGTGTTGTAATACATTGATTGTTTTTCTTATGTTGAACCATCCTTGCATGCCTGGAATGAACCCCACTTGGTCATGGTGTATGATTTTTTTAATGTGTCTTTGGATTCGATTTGCAAGTATTTTGTTGAGGATTTTTGCATCTATATTCATTAGGGAGATTGGCCGGTAGTTTTCCTTTTTTGTAGCATCTTTGCCTGGTTTTGGTATTAGATTGATGTTAGCTTCATAGAATGAGTTAGGTAGTGTTCCATTTTTTTCAATGTTTTGAAAGAGTTTGAGTAAGATTGGTGTCAGTTCTTTCTGGAAAGTTTGGTAGAATTCCCCTGTGAAGCCATCTGGCCCTGGGCATTTATTTGTGGGAAGATTTTTGATGACTGATTGGATCTCTTTGCTTGTGATGGGTTGGTTGAGGTCTTCTATTTCTTCTCTGGTCAGTCTAGGTTGTTCATATGTTTCCAGGAAATTGTCCATTTCTTCTACATTATCCAGTTTGTTGCCATACAGTTGTTCATAATATCCTCTTATAATTTTTTTAATTTCTTCAGGATCTGCAGTTATGTCACCTTTTTCATTCATTATTTTGTTTATATGGGTCTTCTCTCTTTTTGATTTTGTCAGTCTAGCTAGGGGCTTGTCAATCTTGTTGATCTTCTCAAAGAACCAACTTTTGGTGATATTTATCCTTTCTATTGTTTTTTTGTTCTCTATGTCATTTATTTCTGCTTTAATCCTTGTTATTTCTTTTCTTGTACTTGGTTTAGGATTGGTTTGCTGTTCATTTTCTAGCTTCTTCAGTTGATCCATTAGTTCTTTGATTTTGGCTCTTTCTTCCTTTTTAATATATGCGTTTAGTGCTATAAATTTCCCCCTTAGCACTGCTTTTGCTGCATCCCATAGGTTTTGGTATGTTGTGTTCTCATTTTCATTCGTCTCTATATATTTAGCAATTTCTCTTGCTATTTCTTCTTTAACCCACTGATTGTTTAGGAGTGTGTTGTTTAACCTCCAGGTATTTGTGAATTTTCTAAGTCTCTGATGGTTATTGACTTCTAATTGTATTCCATTGTGGTCAGAGAATGTGCTTTGAATAATTTCAATCTTTTTAAATTTATTGAGGCTTGTTTTATGTCCCAGCATATGATCTATTCTGGAGAAAGTTCCGTGAGCACTAGAAAACTATGTGTATCCTGTTGATTTGGGATGTAATGTCCTGTAGATGTCTGTTAAGTCTAATTCATTTATCAGATTGTTTAGGTTTTCAATTTCCTTATTGGTCTTCTGTCTGGTTGATCTATCTATAGGAGAGAGTGATGTGTTGAAGTCTCCCACAATTATTGTGGAAACATCAATTGCTTCCTTTAGTTTTGTCAATGTTTCTCTCATGTATTTTGTGGCACCTTGATTGGGTGCATAGACATTTACGATTGTTATTTCTTCTTGCTGAATTGCCCCTTTTATTAGTATGTAGTGGCCTTCTTTGTCTCTCAAAACATCCCTGCATTTGAAGTCTATTTTATCTGAGATTAATATTGCTACACCTGCTTTCTTTTGGCTGTAGCTTGCATGAAATATTTTTTTCCATCCTTTCACTTTCAGTTTCTTTGTGTCCCTGTGTCTAAGATCAGTCTCTTGTATGCAACATATTGATGGTTCATTTTTTTTGATCCATTCTGCGAATCTATATCTTTTAATTGGGGAGTTTAATCCATTTACATTCAACGTTAAAACCGTGAAGGCATTTCTTGAATCGGCCATCTTATCCTTTGGATTATGTTTGCCATATTTTTCCCTCTCTCTATTAATATCCTTTATTGTACCCATACCGAATCTCTTTAGTACTGAACCTTTCTCCAAGTCTCTCTGTCCTGTCTTTGTTTCTCTGTCTGTAGGGCTCCCTTTAGTATCTCCAGTAGGGCAGGTCTCTTGTTAGCAAATTCTCTCAGCATTTCTTTGTCTGTGAAAAATTTAAGCTCTCCCTCAAATTTGAAGGAGAGCTTTGCTGGATAAAGTATTCTTGGCTGGAAATTCCTCTCACTCAGAATTTTAAATATATCGTGCCACTGCCTTCTCGCCTCCATGGTGGCTGCTGACTAGTCACTACTTAGTCTTATGCTGTTTCCTTTGTATGTGGTGAATTGCTTTTCTCTTGCTGCTTTCAGAACTTGCTCCTTCTCTTCTATGTTTGACAGTGTGATCAGTATATGTCTCGGAGTGGGTTTTTTTGGATTTATTCTATTTGGAGTTCGCTGAGCATTTATGATTTGTGTATTTATGTTGTTTAGATTTGGGAAGTTTTCCCCAACAATTTCTTTGAATACTCTTCCTAGACCTTTACCCTTTTCTTCCCCTTCTGGGACACCAATGAGTCTTATATTTGGACGTTTCATATTATCTATCATATCCCTGAGGTCCATTTCGAGTTTTTCAATTTTTTTCCCCATTCTTTCTTTTATGCTTTCATTTTCCATTCTGTCATCTTCCAGGTCACTGATTCATTGTTCAACTTCCTCTAGTCTTGTACTATGAGTGTCCAGAATCTTTTTAATTTGGTCAACAGTTTCTTTAATTTCCATAAGATCATCCATTTTTTTATTTAGTCTTGCAATGTCTTCTTTATGCTCTTCTAGGGTCTTCTTGATTTCCTTCATATCCCGTACTATGGTCTCATTGTTCATCTTTAGTTCTTTGAGTAGCTGCTCTAGGTGTGTCTCTTCTGGTCTTTTGATTTGGGTGCTTGGGCTTGGGTTATCCATATCGTCTGGTTTTTTCATATGCTTTATAATTTTCTGTTGTTTTTGGCCTCGTGGCATTTGCTGACCTTGATAGGGTTCTTTTAGGGTTTGTAGACCAGTTGAAGTCCTTATCTCTAATTTATCAGATCTACAGCTTCGTGGAGTACACTTTCTCTAACTAACCAGCAGGTGGCGTCCACGAGCCACCTGTTCTCCACAAGCCAGATCTCCCCTGCTTAGCCTTTTTGGTGAGTGGGGGAGTGAGTCTTGTGGGGCCCAATTGGTGTCCCAAGCTTGCGTGTGTAGTTGGTGTTGCCTGCCCTGTATGTGGGGCGTGTTTCTGGGCAGTCGGGGAGGGGGGGTGGCCCTAACAATCAAATCTCCCTGATGATCCTAGAGTTTCAAAGCTACTGCAATAGTCTAATCCTTCAGTTCAGTCCTGCCACAGTTTGTCTCTGCCACTGACCCACAAGTCTTTGGTATTGGCGTATGGCTCCTGAGACTTGCAAGTGGGCCCCTCTTCCAGGCTGTGCACCCCGGATCCTCTGTTGAGGGATGACTGTGCTATGTCACAGGTGAGTGCCATCCCCCCAGGGCAGTTCTGGGCTGCTGGGCTGTGTTGGGAGGCTCCCAGTCTGCTCAAATGATGGCTGAATGGGGCTCTGTTAATTCACACTGCTCCCCCTTCCCAGCTCTGGGACATTCAGCTGAGGTTGCAGGGAAGGCTAATGTCCACGCCCAGTTTTGTGGTGTGTGCCTGTTATTTGAAGCACTTCCGTCACACTGGGTTGTCTAGGGCAGCTCTGGGCTATGGGGCTGGCGATGGGCAGGAGTGTTTCCTGTCCACCAGGATGGTGGCTGTGAGCGGACACCCCCCTTTTCTTGGGAAGTTGTGTTGTTTAGTGAATTTTCTCAGCCACTGGATTATTGCCTTTTGTCTCAGAGCTCTCTTAGTTCTGCTCTTGACTTGACGTGCCCAAATTTCAATTCTTTGAAGCTTTCTGTATTGAGCTTCTTAGAGTAATTGTTTTAGAAAAAGCAAAAAGGATTTAAAAAAAAAACAAAAAAACAAAACAACAACAACAAAAAAAAAAACGGCCCTCCTCAGAGATCTAATGGGTTATTGAAATGCTAATAGACAAAGCAACCAGGGCCATTAAGGAAAGGTGCCCAGGGCAGAGAGATCAGCCTTGCTTCGGGATTTGCATATGCGCCTCAAGGCCTGATCTCCGCCCTTCCCCTTTCTGTGTTCACCAGAACTCCAAAAATCCTCTGCTTTTATTTTGGAGTTTTTCGTGTTGTTTTTTTTCTATGCCTGTCTCCTCTCTGCTGGGCTGGCTGCTCTCAGAGTCTCTGGTGTCTGGCCTCAGTCTATCTATGGTTGGAGTTTGAATCAGTAGAATGAGTTTCCGATAAGAGCAGCCACTGCAATTCTCCCTTCTCCTTCCTGGAGCTGACAGCCCCTCCTCCCCCGGGACTGAGCCTGGCAGGGAGGGGCGCGGGTCCCCTGGCCGCAAAAACTTACAGATTTCGCTGATCTCAGCAGTTCCACGTTTTCATGAGTGTTGTATGAAGTATGCCCAAAGACAGATTGCTCTGTGGTGTCCAGTCCACACAGTTCCTGGCTTTTTACCTACTTTCCTGGAGGAGTAACTAAAACATACAGCTCACCAGTCTGCCATCTTGCCCCGCCTTGGGGATATACCCCCCTACTTTTCTACACATCCATCCATAAACTAGACAAAGTGGAGTTTGGTCCTTATGGCTTTCCCAATCCCATTGTCACCCCTCATAAGCTACATTTTTATACAACTGTCTTCGAGATTCATGGGTTCTGGGTTGTAGTTTGGTAGTTTCAGGTATCCACCACCAGCTACCCCAATTCTTTAGAACCTAAAAAGGGTTGTCTAAAGTGTGCGTAAGAGCGCCCACCAGAGTGATCTCTCGGCTCGTTTTGGAATCTCTCTGCCACTGAAGCTTATTTCATTTCCTTTCACATCCCCCTTTTGGTCAAGAAGATGTTCTCCGTCCCACGATGCCGGGTCTACATTCCTCCCCGGGAGTCATATTCCACGTTACCAGGGAGATTCACTCCCCTGGGTGTCTGATCCCACGTAGGGGGGTGGGCAGTGATTTCACCTTTCAAGTTGGCTTAGCCAGAGAGAGAGTGCCACATCTGAGCAACAAAGAGGCATTCAGGAGGAGACTCTTAGGCACAAATATAGGGAGGCCTACCCTCTCCTTTGCAGCAACCGTCTTCCCAAGGGTAAAACTTATGGTAGAGGGCTCAACCGATCAAACCACCAGTCCCCTATGTCTGTGGTCATGTTAGCAACCATGGAGCAGCCATGGAGGTGGGGTAGGCGAATACCCCTGCATTCTCCACTTGCTCCTTCTCTTCCGTGTTTGACAGTGTGATCAGAATATGTCTCGGAGTTGGTTTATTTGGATTTATTCTATTTGGAATTCGCTGAGCATTTATGATTTGTGTATTTATGTTGTTTAGAAGATTTGGGAAGTTTTCCCCAACAATTTCTTTGAATACTCTTCCTAGACCTTTACCCTTTTCTTCCCCTTCTGGAACACCAATGAGTCTTATATTCAGACGTTTCATATTATCTATCATATCCCTGAGGTCCATTTTGATTTTTTCATTTTTTTTCCCCATTCTTTCTTTTATGCTTTCATTTTCCATTCTGTCATCTTCCAGGTCACTGATTCCTTGTTCAACTTCCTCTAGTCTTGTACTATGAGTGTCCAGAATCTTTTTAATTTGGTCAGCAGTTTCTTTAATTTCCATAAGATCATCCATTTTTTTATTTAGTCTTGCAATGTCTTCTTTATGCTCTTCTAGGGTCTTCTTGATATCCTTTGTATCCTGTACTATGGTCTCATTGTTCATCTTTAGTTCTTTGAGTAGCTGCTCTAGGTGCTGTGTCTCTTCTGGTCTTTTGATTTGGGTGCTTGGGCTTGGGTTATCCATATCGTCTGGTTTTTTCATATGCTTTATAATTTTCTGTTGTTTTTGGCCTCTGGCATTTGCTGAACTTGATAGGGTTCTTTTAGGATTTGTAGACCAATTGAAGTCCTTATCTCTAATTTATCTGATCTACAGCTTTGTGGAGTACACTTTCTCTAACTAACCAGCAGGTGGCATCCACGAACCACCTGTTCTCCACAAGCCAGTTCTCCCCTGCTTAGCCTTTTTGGTGAGTGGGGGAGTGAGTCTTGTGGGGTCCAGTTGGTGTACCAAGCTTGCGTGTGTAGTTGTTGTTGCCTGCCCTGTATATGGGGAGTGTTTCTGGGCAGTCAGGGAGGGGGGTGGCTCTAACAATCAAATCTCCCTGGTGATCCTAGAGTTTTAAAGCTGGTGCAATAGTCTAATCCTTCAGTTCAGTCCTGCCACAGTTTGTCTCTGCCACTGACCCACAAGTCCTTGGTATTGGCGTATGGCTCCTGAGACTTGCAAGTGGGCCCCTCTTCCAGGCTGTGCACCCTGGGTCTTCTGTTGAGGGATGACTGTGCTATGTCACAGGTGAGTGCCGTCCCCCCAGGGCAGTTCTGGGCTGCTGGGCTGTGTAGGGAGGCTCCCAGTCTGCTGAAATGATGGCTGAATGGGGCTTTGTTAATTCACACTGCTCCACCTTCCCAACTCTGGGACAATCAGCTGAGGTTGCAGGGAAGGCTAATGTCCATGCCCAGTTTTGTGGTGTGTGCCTGTTATTTGAAGCACTTCCGTCACACTGGGTTGTGTGGGGCAGCTCTGGGCTATGGGGCTGGCGATAGGCAGGAGTGTTTCCTGTCCACCAGGATGGTGGCTGTGAGCGAACACCCCCCTTTTCTTGGGAAGTTGTAGTGTTTAGTGAATGTTCTCAGCCACTGGATTATTGCCTTTTGGCTCAGAGCTGTCTTAGTTCTGCTCTTGTCTTGACCTGCCCAAATTACAAGTCTATGTGTCTTTCTGTATTGGGCTTCTTAGAGTAATTGTTTTAGAAAAAGAAAAAAGGATTGAAAAAAAAGGGCCCTCCTCAGAGATCTAATGGGTTATTGAAATGCTAAGAGACAAAGCAATTAGGGCCATTAAGGAAAGGTCCACAGGGCAGAGAGATCAGCTTTTCTTCGGGATTTGCATATGCGCCTCAGGGCCTGAGCTCTGCCCTTCCCCTTTCTATGTTCACCAGAACTCCAAATATCCTCCGCTTTTATTTTGGAGTTTTTCGTGTTGTTTTTTTCTATGCCTGTCTCCTCTCTGCTGGGCTGGCTGCTCTCAGATTCTCTGGTGTCTGGTCTCAGTCTATCTATGGTTGGAGTTTGGATCAGTAGAATGAGTTTCCGATAAGGGCTGCCACTGCAGTTCTCCCTTCTCCTTCCCGGAGCTGACGGCCCCTCCTCCCACGGGGCTGAGCCTGGCAGGGAGGGGTGCGGGTCCCCTGGCCACAAAAACTTACAGATTTCGCTGATCTCAGCAGTTCCACGTTTTCATGAGTGTTGTATGAAGTATGCCTAAAGTCAGATTGCTCTGTGGTGTCCAGTCCACGCAGTTCCTGGCTTTCTACCTACTTTCCTGGAGGAGTAACTAAAACATACAGCTCACCAGTCCGCCATCTTGCCCTGCCTCGGACTTGCCGTTTTATTCATCAAAGAGCTTGAAAACCAGGCTGTCTTGGCTCTCCAAGGTCCCCTTATGGCAGTTGTTTTCACACTTGTTTATGCTGATGCCTCCTGGGTAAAATGGGGGTGAGCAGACATCTCTGGTGGAGAGGATGTGGTAGACCTACAGTCCCCTGTCCCCTAGTCCCCTCCCCACTGCTGCAGCTTCTGGGGCCCCTCAGTGAAATGCTTTGAGTTCCGTTAACACTTGCCCAGGCCTTCTAGCAACTGCCCTTAGCTTGAGATCGTCTCCTCTCAAGGAAAATTCCTTTCTTATCTGAGTGATGTGGGCTCTGGGCTCTCCCATTCAGGAGAGCACAAGAGATGTGTCATCGAGATAGGACTGAATCTCTGCCTGCCCCTTGTACTCATCTGGCCATGGTATCTGGGTCTTGCGATACTAGTCACTTCCTCCTACATTGCAAATGTGAATACTGTTTTCAAACCTAATTTTCCTCCAAGGGCAGGCTCTGAAGTGATGCCTCAGGGGTGGCTACAGGGGGAGAAGAGAATCTTCCCCCTACTCATTGGTGACTGCTGGGAAGATGCTCTTTAACTGTTTCATGCCCATTCACATATGGGTTAGAGTTATTTTAAGGATTGCCAAATATTGCTAATTACTTTGTTCTCACTAAATTCAATGGAATGCCCCAACCCCTGACAAACCCTTCACAAATCTTTCTCACACCCAACCACTCATATGCTTAGAACAGCCTTAGAGCAGAGTGGGTTTTTGGCATTTTTATTTTACTGGTAGGGAAACTGAGGCTCAGACTCAGCAGGCAGGTTGAGGAAGCTTCCTCTTCGAGCTTGGGGGAGATGCTCTTGATCTGCACCTAGGGCAGACTGAGGAGCAACAGTATACATTTATTAAGCACCTACTGTATGCCAACCATTGTGTTAGACGTATTTCCTCTAAAAAGTCTCACAGTCTGGAAGAAGAGAATCACATATACAAGTTCTTACAACTTGGTGAGTAAGTGTTCCAATAGAGGTTTGTCTAAAATACTCAGCGAGAACAAATCCCTTTGGAGAAGGGAGAGCATTTGGAAAGGCCTTAAGGAAATGGTGTTTGGTTTGGTTTTTTTTTTTTTTTTTAATGCAATTTTATTGAAATATATTCACATACCATATAGTCATCCAAAGTGTATAATTGTTATTCACAGTATCATTATATAGTTGTGCATTCATCACCACAATCAATTTTTGAACAGTTTCCTTACTCCTAAAAATAAAAATAACAATAAAAATAGAAGTACAAAAAGAACACCCAGAACATCCCATACCCTTCCTCCCTCCCTTTTAGTCATTTACTTTTTGTCCCCATTTTCCTACTCATTTGTTCATACTTGGTTTGGGTCTTGATTTGGGAAAAAATGGAGAGGTAAAGAAGGTGGGGAACAGCGTTGTAGCAGAGGGAACAGCACTGAGCAAAGGCAAGGTCATTGTGTGCCTAGATCATGCACATGCTGAGATGTGGCCACAGCCTGGTGTTCTTGGTGGGCAATGAGGAAAAACAAGACTAGAAAGTTAAGGTAAGAGCTAAAGAAGGATTCAGTCATTTAAATTCAGAATGGAAGTAGCAGCAGGTGGAGAAAGAAGGCAGGGCAAAGGTTTATACTGAATAAAATAGTGAACAATCACAAAGTGAGGTCATGCGAGGCTACTGCAGTGTAGGGGAAAGAGCACTGGCCTGGGAGTCCTGTCCCAGCTCTGCCTCTTGGCAGTGTGGCCTTGAGCAAGCTCTTGCTCAGTTGCTCAGCTTCCTCTTTCTGAAAATGGGGCTAATTATGTTGAATTGGCGGGAATTGTAAGGGTGAAACTAGAGAGGAAGTGAAAGTGCTTTCTAAGCTGTAAAAGACTGGTGCACTCATAGGTGAGCTTCTTTTTGTAGCTGCCTGATGAAATGGAAAGTTATGGGCTGGGCTGGTGTTGTATTAGGGATGGAGAATGGAAATCATCAAGCCCAGGTGCTGCCTGATTGCTAATTAATGTACTGTGTGGCAACAAAAAAAATGAAGGAAAAAAAAACAAAAAAAACCCAAACAGAGAAAATGTGGTAATTCAAGTCCCATGATTTTAGTTCCTCATTTTATGTCTTCTTCAAGAATGATAAGCTAAACTCTGGAGCCTGTCATTCAAATCCAACAAAGCCATTCTGCCCTCAGTTAATTTAATATGAAAGATATAGTGGGCTATTAATCTGCCAGGGAGCAGCAGTTTTTGATAAGACACCTAAATTAAATTCTCCAAGTTAGAAAAAAAAAAAAGGGTATTGTCCCCTTTAGTATCACTTGAATACAGAGTTACTCATTTTAAACAGCAGAGCAGGCTCTGGTTTCTGAGAAGCTCTGAGTGTATCAGGCACAGAAATTCATTTAATAATTTGTCAACCGTGACCTTGTGGGAATGGAGCTGGGTCCCATGGAGTTCACCAGAGATTTGGACATGAGCTAGTGTTACTTGGTAAATACTATTACTTAAAAAATTGGACATTTATCGTTGTTGTTGCTGCTATTTGATGAGAAGTATAAGCTGATGTTTTGGATACACCAGCGGCACTTGTGTTCACCCCCAGCTCCTTGAACGGTGTGATTCCCATGTGGCCTCAAACCAATCTGTGCTTGAGTCTTCTCACCCTTTCCTGGGCAATTGTCAGAGCCCAGTGAGATAATGTGTGCTCAGGCTCAGTACTGAGTCAAGTTATTTTGGTTCCGTTACCTTCCCTCTTAGAAAAGAGTGTGTTTTGGAGTCTGCCTTTAACATCAGTTTTTATAGGAAGAACCTACCAGGGCTTGTGGGGATGGGATCTGGCCTGGAGGTGAGGTAGGACAAAGCAGAATTTTGGGCTGGAAGGAAAGCTAAAGGATAACTCAAAGTGTGGAGTTTTTTTACCCACTGACGGGATAGGGAAATCATGCAGTTTCTCCTTGGAAATAACCAGTTTGAACTGTTTCCAAAATTCCAGGTACAAATGAATACCACCTATTTTTGGTTTTATAACTCAGAGCAGTGCCAGTCTGAGCCTCCAAATGCCCTATGAATGCCCTCTTTAGGGTTCTTCCTGTCTTTTGAATTGCTCAAGGGTCCCTGGGGGTTTATGTTGCTCCAAAGCGGACTTGTTCCAACATCCATTCGAGGTGTGGGTGTGCTGATCTTTGTGGAGCTCCTGTAGTTGCAAGTGGCTGCCACATGGGGTCACTGTTGGCAGTCATCAGGAGTTGCTGACTGGACAAGGGCTGTTGGCAGCTGAGGTCGGAATCCTTGGTATTGAGAGCCCTTTCCCTCAGACCAGGCGTGGCTGTGGGTGACCCTTGCTTGTTCTCTACGAGGCTCATCTCTCAGGGTTCATGTCTTGAGTGCCAAAGCCAGCCGTTCTCCCAGGTAACAGCTGTTCCAGCAGGCTGGGTCACGGGAGGCCTTTGTCTGTACCCCTCGACAGCTCGGCAGCCCATTTCTCTCATCCAAGAGTCGGGAAGAACCCCCTTTCAAAAAAGTTTTCATTTTTGACATTGACAAGAGTCCCTGGCTGCCCCCAGAAGGCTCTACCTAACCCCCGCCCCCACCCTACTTCCCCACCTCCACATTGGGAGAAATAACCAACCTTTGTGCCTCAGTGGGGATGGACCCTTTCCGAAGACGACCGATGTGTCATTCCAGCCCCCTTATCTCATGGCAAACACAAAACAACAACAACAGATAATATTTAATAAATCTGTACCATAGGCCCAGGACTGTCCGAGCTCTTTCTATACACTGTCTCCTTTAAACCTCAAAGCAACCCTGTGAGGCCCCCACTTTACAGATGAGGATATGAAGTACAGATATGGTAATTAAAGTTGCCCACAGTCACATGGAACAGAATTTAAACACATCTACACACTCACACAATTTAAATCTTTATTGAGGCAGTCAAATGTACATAGGATTATTCACTTATTTTCAGGGATAGTTCGCTTATTCACCCAAGAGCTTACTATAGATTGTTGTTGTTTTGAAGCTCTTGGTTTCCCTGTAGGATGTAACTGGCTCTTCTGAAGTCCGTATAGCAATGACCCTTTTTTGCCTGGGCAGGGGAGAGAAGAGGGTAGGGGGCCAGGGAACCACGGGCCGGTTCACCAGAGAGGGAGCCCATGAAGCAGTAGTGATAATGATCTTCCAGAACCAACGGCTTACTAGACCTTTCTCCCTGGAATCCCACTGGCACATCTACCTCAACATGGTTGAAACTCAGTCCTTTTCTTCCCCTCAACTTGCTTCCATCCACTGGGCTGTTAAAGGCAGAAACTTGGTTGTCATTCTGCACTCCTTTTTTTTAAAAATGCAATTTTATTGAGATATAATCACATAACATACAGTCATTCAAAGTGTATAATCAGTTGTTCATGGTATTGTCATATAGTTGTGCTGTCATCACTACAGTCAAAACTTTGAACATTTTCATTACTCCAAAAAATAAAATTAAAATTAAAATAAAAAAAGAACATCTAAAGCATCCCATTCACTTCCTCCCCACATTGTTCACTTTTTTTTTTTGCAAAAAAAAGTTAAAATTTTTGTTAATTCTTAAACATAAAAATAACAAGATTAATGGTGCACACATTTCTTAATTGAGTGAAGTTGCTTTGTTCCAATTATTATTATTTTTTTTATTAAATTCAGTTTTACTGAAATACATTCACACACCATACAATCATCCATGATATACAATCCACTGTCCACAGTATGATAACATAGTTATGCGTTCGTCACCACAATCTATCTCTGAACATTTTCCTTACATCAGAAAGACCCAGAACAAGAATAAAAAATAAAAGTGAAAAAAGAACACTCAAATCATCCCCCCCATCCCACCCCATTTGTCCTTTAGTTTTTATCCCCATTCCTCCACTCATCCATACACTAGATAAAGGGGGTGTGATCCACAAGGTCTTCACAATCACACTGTCACCCCTTGTAATCTACATTATTATATAATTGTCTTCAGGAGTCCAGACTGCTGGGTTGGAGTTTGGTAGTTTCAGGTATTTACTTCTAGCTATTCCAATACATTAAAGCCTAAGAGGTGTTATCTATATAGTGCATAAGAATGTCCACCAGAGTGACCTCTCGACTCCATTTGGAATCTCTCAGCCACTGAAACTATTTCATCTCATTTTGCATCCCCCTTTTGGTCAAGAAGATACTCTCGGTCCCACGATGCCGGGTCCACATTCATCCCTGGGAGTCATACTCCACGTTGCCAGGGAGATTTACACCCCTGGGAGTCGGGTCCCACGTAGCGGGGAGGGCAGCGAGTTCACCTGTCGAGATGGCTCAGTTAGAGAGAGAGAGGGCCACATCTGAGCAACAAAGAGGTACTCAGGGGGAGACTCTTAGGCACCATTACATACAACTTTAGACTCTCCTTTGTGTTCACTTACTTTTTAAAAAAAATACAGTTTGAGATATATTCACACACCCTGCAGTCGTCCACAGTGTGTAATCAGTTATTCACAGCACCATCATACAGTTGTGCATTCATCACCAGTATCAATTTTTGAACATTTTTCTTAACGCCAAAATAAAAATAAAAGCAAAAAAGAACCCCTAACTCTTTCCATCCCCTCCATCCCTCCATATTCTTCATCTAATTTTTGTCCCCATTTGTCTACTCATCTGTCCATATGCTGGATAAAGAGAGTGCGAGCCACAAGGTTTTCACAGTCACACAGTCACACTATACAATCTGCATAGTTATAGTCTTCAAGAATCAAGGTCACTGGGTTGCAGTTTGACAGCTTCAGGTATTTCTCTCTAGCCATTCTAACACAGTAAAGACTAAAAAGTGATATCTATGTAGTGCGTAAGAATACCCTCCAGAGTGACCTCTCGACTCCATTTGAAATTTCTCAGCCGCTGGAACCTTATTTGGTTTCATCTCTAATCCCCCTTTTGGTCAAGAAGATCCTCTCAGTCCCACAGTCTGCACTCCCTTTTGCTCACTACTATTCCAAAATAACTTGCCATTTTTAAGAAGTCTATCTCCTAAATAGTCTTTGAATTTACCATCCCCTCCCATTCTTCTGACACTATCTGACTTAGACCCTCATTGCTCTTTGCAAAGATTTTTGTTTTCCAAGTCTTCATTCTTGTTCCCATTAGACTCATTTCCCACACTGTAGCTCAATCTTTGAAAAGGCAAATAGCATCCTGTTCTCCTGCCTAAAACCTTTTAGTGGCTTCCCATTACCCCTCTGTAAAACATTAAAACTCATTAATTAGCTAGAATTTATTGGTTTCCTATATGGCCTTTTCGTTTTCCTAAGCCTCCCTTGAGCTCTTGCCCCTTTTATAGGAGGGCTTCCCTCCAGTCACACTGACCCATGCCTTTGGTCCGTTGCCTCTGGACCTCTGACCTGAGCTTCTACAGTACTCTCTCCTCGGTCTCTCTTCCTCTCTTGGTTGAAGCCCACATGTCCACCAGGCATCAGCTCGGATGTTACTCCTCCAGAAGTATTTCCCTACCTGAGTTAGGTGCCCCTTCTCTGGGGTCTCACAGCACCTTGTGACACACCTCACCACAGCTCCATTCAGTATTTATTTGGGGTGTTTCTCCTGCAAATTCTTTGGGGGCAGTGATAATCCACGTTCCTCAGCATCAGATTTGATTTCAGGAAAGCAAGGTGGTCTGCTTGGGCCAGGGCAGTCACTAGCCTTGCACAATTAGGAAAACAAGGTCAGCTTCAACAGCTCTCTACAAAAGAACTGGATTTTAGAGGCAGGAAAGGGGCTGACAAAATGCAAGCAGACCACAAAATAATGTCTTAATTCAGGACCTTATTTCCAATAGGCTTTGTTCCTTCTCTCGGCATTTTCCCAGTTCCAGATCTGCCTTTTGAGTTTTAGAGCAGCAGCACACAGATGTCTTTTCAGGGTCACTTGGCTGAGTCACAGCCCTGCCTTGAGAAGCACAGAAAGGTGAAGGCTGGAGAGGAGCTGCTTGGCATTTTAATATGTAGAATGACAGGGTTATCAGAGGATCCTTTTTCCCCTCCTTGCAACACACCAACCTACCAGCTCTCACAGTCACAGTTATCAAAGAAAAGGCTGTACCAGACAATGTTAAACAGGCAAAGTTGACTTTATTTGGGGCTGCTGTAGCAGGGGGCAATGAGTAGAACTCAACTCCCTTGAAACGAAGGACATTGTTTCAATTTTCCAGGCAGCCAAAACAAATACCATACATTGGGTTGGCCTAAAAAGTGGGAATTTATTGGCTCATGGTTTTGAGGTGGCTAAGAGAAGTTAAAAACTGAGACACCAGCAAGGCAATGCTTTCTTTCCAAAGACTGTGGTGCTCTGGGGCTGGCTGCCGGTGATCCTTGGTCCTTGGCTTTTCTGTCACATGGCAGTACACATGGTGACATCTCCTGGCTTCTCTCTCTGACTTTCATTCTGCTGATAAAGGACTCCAGTAACCCGGCTCAAAGCCCAACCAGATTCAGTGGAGCCCCACCTTAACTGCAGTGGCATCTTGAAGAAATCTTACTTACAGTGGGTCCACACCCACCAGAAGACAGACCAGGACTGGGTCTGAACTGGAGTACACCATTCAATCTATCACGGACAGCAAGATTTTTAAGGGCTGGCAGTGGGTTGGAGGAAAAGCCCTGGATAATTGGGGGTTGATCACTGGGGTGGGTGAGGGATTTACTGAGGTTGCACTAGGACCACTTGATTAGGAATGTTTTCCTTTGCCATAATTAGGCCACCTGGAATCTGTAAGGGCTGGGAGAGGAGGGAGAGAAGGACCTGCCTCCTTAGGAGCTTCTCAAGGGCCTGGGTAGCTGGCGGGAGAGGGAGAGAGGAAGGGGAGATTGGGGGCAAGTATGATATTTAGAATACTTAGGGTCTGAAGTTGTCTTTCTTCCCTTTTTTTTTTTTTTTTTTTTTTTAATGCAGTCGCAGTTACTTTTTCTCTGCCGTCCCACAACTTCAAGATTGGTTTCAAGGTAGTCAGGATGGAGGAGCGGGGAGGGGTGCCCAAGGAGCAAGGCTGGTAGCTTGGTCAAGAGTTAGAAACACAGTCTTTGTCACAGGAAACCAAAAATGAAAGGGCACCAGAATTAGGGCACGGGTGTTTCCAAAAATTCATCTTGTGGTAGCAGAAAGGATGGTTCCTGTCCTGGTTTGGCTCCTGATCCAGCTGGGCACATCACTGTCCCTCTTTGGGCCTTGTTTCCACAGGAGCAGCATGAAGAGGTTGATTTGGTGGCCTTTAAATGCTCATGTGGCCTTTTGTAAGAAAGAGCAGGGGCTCTGGTGTCGGATACACCTGGTTTTAAATGAAGGAAGCTTGAAAGTTGGGGTCCATGTGGTGGAAAGAGCTGCTTGGGTTTAGTGCCAGGCACACCAGGTTTTGATCCTGGCTATTTGGCTTTGGGCAAGTTGCTTAGATTCCGAGGAGCCAGGTTTCCTCACCTTTAGAGCGGGAATCACGATGCACCCTACCTTGATGTTTGGGAGAAGTGCAGGTAAACTTCTGAGTCCAGGGCTTGGCATAGAGTAAGCCCCCCAATTAATAGGAGTAATGGGGGTGATGGCAGTTTGGAGATGCTGAACAGGTGCCCTTGAGGCTGTGTAGATGGGTGCAGGGTTTGAGAAGCTGCTCTGGGCAAGACAGTTCCAAAAAGAAATATATAGGGGATGTAAATTTCCTTCCAAAGGTTGCTTGGTAATCCTGGAATGGGGTCACAGGATCAGCCTGATGACCCTCCACTGTCATGAATGTCTTTATCTGATAGGAACAGGTTCCCCTAAGGCTGACAGCTAGGACTGGGCCCCTTGCCATGCCAGGACTTTGGGACTCCATGGAGCCGACGATGGGCCTGGGCAGTGGGTTCAGGGTGAGTCCTGGGGCTCCCGGCCTGCATCCTGGCCTTAGCTCACGCAGCGCGCGGCCTGGGCTGCAGGTCTGGGCTGACGCACTCTCTCGCCCGGTCCAGTGCGCCGGTCCAAGGCGGCGGATGAGGAGAGGAGTCGCAGCGCCCAGCGCGCCCGGGACGAATACCGGCGCCACTCGCTCCGCGCCATCCAGAAGGGCACCGTCGCTGGCCTCAGCTCCATGTTCCAGGAGCTCGGCCAGGGCCAGGAGCAGGAGCAGGAGGAGAGACTCCACCACCACCTCCCGGGCGCCGGGCCTCCGCTGCCCCTCGCCGTCAGGGGGGTCGGGGACCCCGCGTGGGCGCGGTTGGAAGTGCGTGGGGCACCTGGGTTCTGGCTCTGCCCCTGACTTACTGTGAAATTTTGGGCCTGTCATTCCTTCAGGTTCCCAGTAGTAGGGAGGGAGATGGAGGAGAAGGGTGAGGGTTGGGGATTTTTGATAACCCTAGAATGCTAGGAGTCTTGACCTTTTTAAGGTCAAGGATTCCTTTTTTGAATCTGAAGAAAGTGCCTTCTTCCCCCACCTCCAAATGCACGTGTAGAAACACAATTGTTTGCATACCATTTCAGTCCCTTAAAGGTCCACCGACCCCAGGTGAAGAATTTGTAAGACCTCAAATACGTTAAATATGACTCAGCAGCCTGTCAATGAGGACTAGCTGCATTTTGTAACCACAGGCAATGCTGGTTCATCCCCACTTCTAACTGGTTTGCGGACGAGTTGAGGTTGGTTGCAGGAGGGTGGTAATGCACACCTGCTCCTCCAGAGGGGCTTGGCAAAGACACTGGCTGGGCAGGTGAAGCCTCCAAGAAAGGGCTGTCACCTGGAGCCCCTCCGCCTTCTGCTTGCTGTGCACCCGCAAGGTTTGGCTCCTCTCCTCTGAGGTCCTTTCACTTATCCTTGCTGAGCAGCCATTGCCCCTGGGGAAGACCCAAAGGCAGGCTGGGAGGGGGGGTGCCTTCCGGCTCCTTCCACCTGCTGATAATGGAGGGTTGTCTGAGTTTTGCTTTAATTGGGATTTGGGATTATTCATAACCCCCTTCTCCCTCTCTCTGTAGTGGAGGGAGAGCTGACCATGTCTTCAATCCCTTCCTCTTTCCCTTCCTTTCTTCCTTCATCGTTCATGTGGTTACCCAACCAGAAGGTTTAAAAAGTTACACAGAGAAAAGTCTGACTCCTACCCTTGTCCTCTACCCAGTTCTCTCTCCCGCAGAAATCACTGCTCTTTTTAGTTTATGTGTCCTCACAAGTTTCTTTTTGAAATTACAAAGATGAAAAATCTAATTAGCCCTCCTTTTTTATTCTTGCATAAAAGATTGCATATTATACATAGGGTTCTGCACTTTGATTTTTTTGTCCATTTAACTATATTTTGACAGTCTTTTTGTATTGATTATTAGTTTGTTAGGTTATTTATTGATTTATTGATTTCACCTGTGTAGTATTCCACTGCATGAATGAGCTATAATTTATTTAACCAAAAATCTTTTAATGGGCTCTTTTTTTTCCCCTTTCAATTCTCTGACTTTCACTCACAGTGGTGGTCTTATTGGATTGCCTTGTAGAAATTCATGGTATAGATGTGCAACTATTACCTGCGGGAGAAATTCCCTAAAGTGGGATCACCAGGCCAAAGGCTGTGTGCATTTCCAGCTTTGAGAGTTATTGCCAACAATGCGTTTTCTGTGAGAAATAACATGTCAGGGCCAGTTTAAGTTTGCAAATCTATTCAAGAGTGTGATCAAACACTTTGTGTATGTTTAAGGGCTACTGGTATTTCTTTATCCATCTGTTTCTTCCCCTGCCTGTTTTTTGATTGCCTTAGTTTTCTTTAAAAATAGGTTTCTCAGAATTCCTTATATATTAGGGAAGAGGATCCCTTTATCTGTGATAAAAGTTTTTTCTCAATTTGCCATCTGTCTTCTGACCTTTGTGATAGAGTTTTCTGTCAAGCAGATATTCTTGATTTTTATAAGGTCAGACATTTCTTTTATTTCCTGGATTGGGGGCATGATTAGAAAGGCCTTCTCTGTGCTTTTGTAAGGAAACCTATAATTTGTTTCTGCAGGCAAAAGCCGATGCTGCATGAACCAGGGTGCAAGCCTGCTCTAGGCTGTTGTGTGTAGTTATTGGTAGCCGTGGGCCTCTTCAGTGAGCTGCTGAGCTGGGCAAGAAGACAGGTCCCCCCTGCCTTTCCACTCCTGGCCCTGCAGTGGTGGCACTGGCCAGCAAACAACTTGTCTGGTTGTGCTGAGGGGTGGCAGCACACTGCCAATGGGAGAGGAGTTCCGGGGTGCAGGGGGAGGCTTCTGGCCAAGGCAGTCCCTTAGAGCACCCCATCGTAGCATTTATATTCTGGGGGTCAGATTTTCTGCTTGGAAACCAAAGGAAAAGAGTGAATGAATTTCCTTTGTTGTTATTTATAACCTCCCATTATCCTTCTAAGGAGAGTGAGTCCTAGAAACTAGAGGATTTTTTCCCCCTAAGCAGTTATTTATTGGGGAATGCAAGTGTGGAGAGAGAAGCTGGGGCAGGGCAGCACATGGTGCCTAATAAAAGGGAAGGCATCTGCGGTTACTGCAAAGGGGGGAATCCTGAAGGAAGGGTGCAGTTGAGAGCAAAGCTGGTCATAGGGGAGGCAGCAGAGGAAGAACAAATTCGACTGATGATGGCTTTTAAGCTGTGCAATGTAATCTCACCCTCTGTCTTACATCTTTTCCAAAATCTACATTGCTCACTTCTTTGTGTGTGTGTGTGTGTGTGTGTTAGTAAGTGAATTCGTTTTAAAGTGAGTGAAAATATGCCAAGTGGATTCATTCTGGGGCTTGCAAGGAGGTTCTGAGCTCTGTGTCACAGTGATGGTGCAGCATAAATAGAGAGACTACGTAAGGGGGCAGCTGATGTTTATTTTATAAAAATGACCACAGTGATGAATTCTGAATGCCGGTGGCTATTAGGTGGATAACAATTAAAAATAAGGGTTTTACGGGTTCCTGTCACTCAGTTGGAAGCAGTGAAAAGGCCATGGTTTGGGGGTCATGGGCTTTCTCCTCAGACCCTGTGTTTTCATATCATAAATGTACACAATGTGGTCTTAGCAATCCATTGAATAGTTTCTGAATGCCTGTGGATGTGTCATGTGCCGTTGAGCTCTCACTGTGCTCTGTTTTAGTGTAGCTCAATTGGGAACAGGGGTCTTACGTGGCCTATTTGCTGTAGGCATTACAGGAACCACATTCAGAAGCAAAAGCAGCTAAAATCCTGGCTCACTTAAGAGAAAACATCAAAAAGTATCCGATGGTCTTACTGATGAATTCTTTAGGCACTCCTATTTGTCGCATTCTCAGTATCTTCAGTCCCTCACCGGAATTCACCACCAAAAGTCAACCAATACAATTCTTCTTCCCTACCTCTCCCTTTCCTCTCTCTTTATTCTTTTTATCTCCTCAGTGGTCATTCTCAGCCATTCCCAGTGCAGGCCAGGTTCTCCAAGTTCTCTCAGTCACTTGCCCTGATTCTGCTTCACAAGATCCCAGGAACTAGCTGACAAAGGCAGCCTTCCCCTTAGAGGGCAGGGAAGGGCAGGCATGAAGGGGGTAACACTAAGCATCTCTTTAGCAGTGGAATGGGGGAGGGGGGACAGAGGACACTCACATATTAACACTTTTACTGCTGTTACGTTAGGATCCTTCTTCAAACATAGATGCTGATGTTTACGCTCTGGACGTCTGTGCCGGTTTGAATGTATTATGTCCCCCAAACACCATTATCTTTGATGTATTCTTGTGTGGGCAGATGTTATCAGTGTTGATTAGATTGTAATTCTTTGAGTGTTTCTTTGGAATGCACCCCGCCCAGCTGTGGGTGATGACTCTGATTGGATAATTTTCGTGGAGGTGTTGCTCCGCCCATTCGGGGTGGGCCTTGATCAGTGGAGCCATATAAATGAGCTGACGGGCAGAGGGAACTCAGTGCAGCTGTGAGTGATGTTTTGAAGAGGAGCTACAGCCAAGAGGGACACTGTGAAGAAAGCACAGGAGCTGCAGATGAGAGTTTGAAGACAGCCGTTGAAAGCAGACTCTTGCTCCAGAGAAACTAAGAGAGGACAAATATCCCAAGTGCAACTAAGAGTGACATTTTTGAGGAACTGCAGCCTAGAGAGGAACTTCCTGGGAGAAAGCCCTTTTGAAACCAGAACTTTGGAGCAGACACCAGCCACATACCTTCCCAGCTAACAGAGGTTTTCTGGACACCATAGGCCATCCTCCAGTGAAGGTACATGATTGCTGATGTGTTACCTTGGACACTTCATGGCCTTAAGACTGTAACTGTGTAATCAAATAAACTCCCTTTTATAAAAGCCAATCCATCTCTGGTGTTTTGCATTCCGGCAGCATTAGCAAACTACAACACCATCCTAGAGGGAAAAGACGCCTTTCCTTTCCCTCAGACTTCCCCTGTCCCCTTTTCCACTCTCACTTGTGTGGGTTTTTTCAAAGCAAGTAAATAAATAATAACAGCTGGTACATTGTAATCTACAAACTGTCATCAAGTACCCTGCCTCATTTAATCTTCTCCCCTGGCAGGAATTTGGGCACGGTGCTGATCTCACTGCAGCTTGCTCCCCTTTGCTCCTTCCTTCCCTGATTCTTCCACACCCCCGCTTTCATCTTGGCAGGGCTTGGGAGTGCCCACTGCGTCCGGTCTCCAGAGAAGTCATAGTCCGCTGGTTTAAGGAGGAGCAGCTGCCTCGCTGAGCCGGCTTCGAGAGGAACACCAAATCCAATGCCTCCTGGTTCCATGGTAGGACTGCTTTCCAGGCTGCTGGAAACTTGGTTTCCACATCTTTGCCTCCCTCTGGGGTTGGGAAGAAGGACTTGAAGGACTCTGATAATCAGGGGGAGTAGAGGACTTTAGACCCTGTGCTGCCTCCACTGTCCCCACTGCCCACGAATGGTGGCAGTTCCTGGCCATATCTGGTGCAAAGCAGGCTCTGAATACACATGTGTTGGTTAGATTACAGAATTACTAAAAGAATAGTTCAGAGTCATCCAAAGTCAGAACATGGGAGGCTCTTTGCAAGCCATCTACTCTTATCCCTTTATTTTACAGATGAGAAAACTGAGGCTCAAAGAGGGGAGGAATTTTTCATAATGTTGCTAAGAGACTTGTAAATGCAAGATCAAGAATACATGTCAAGGCTCATGACTCCTGTCTGGTGATCTGAATATGCAGAGACTTTAGATGGGAACAGGCTTGTGACCTCAGCAGACTTGCTTTTGGGAAATAGGAATGACAGTCAGGCATCAAACCCCTCTGTATCCCATAGCATAACAAATCCCACACCTCTACCCCTCCCTGAACTCAGTAGCTTAAACAAATAAGTCTTTATTATGAATTTATGAATCAGCTGGGCAGTTCTTCTGATCTGGGCCAGTCTCAGATGATCTTGGGTGAACTTGCTCATGCATCTCCAGACACCTGGCAGGTCAGCTGAGATGTCTCCTCTGTGCTTCTTATGGTCTCTCAGCCTCCAACAGGCTAACTTGGTCCAGACTGACAAGTTCCTCTGGATAAGCTGTATCTTGGCCTTGCTCCCTACCCTTCTTTACTGCATTGAGCTCAGGTTTCCCTGGGGACTCTCCTGGTTGGAATTGATTTCGTGTGCCACAGTTAGCACCCAGCTAATCCTTGCCTGCCCATTTCACTTTTGCCAGTCTCCTGGGGACTTGACTAGTCTCTACTTTCTGTACATCTCTTGCATCTACTTCCTGCTTCCTGCTTCCTGGCCAGCTTCCATGGTTCTCAGCCCCATCCATATGGAGAGATGAGTCCGGTGTCAGGGTGGTCACTAGAGACTCTGGGATCTTTAGAGTTGAAAGGTAGCTGGGCAGAAGGAGGCCCTTGTGGTCTGGTTCTGGGCATAGCTTCTGGCTCTAGAAAAGGCAGCTAGAGTGAGTAGATGAAATCATGCGGGGGTCAGCAAGGCCATATAAATCTTCATCCCCATCTCCTGAAGCCAAAAGAGCTTGTAAACTATGATGTGCAGTCAATAGCCTCATTCTGCAGATGGGATAGCTGGGACGTCACACTGCTAAGGCCCTGCCCAAGGTCACAAGTCCAGGCTGCAAGAGTGTCCTAATCGGTGTCTTCTCTTTCACTTTCTTCCTCCACATCATATCCCAAGAATATTTTAAATGTAAATCAGATCCTGTCACTTCCCTGATCAAGACTTCCCTGATTCCTTTGATACGTGCAGTGAACTTCAAACTCCATGCTGGACCCCACAATGTCCCAGATGAGGGCCTGACTCCTGCTCTAGCCTCGTGCTGTAATTCTCTCCTTACTCATCTTGCTTCCACGACTCTAGCCTCTTTTCTGTTCCTCAAACAAGCCATTCTCTTTTCCACCTCAGGGCCTTAGCACTTGCTGCTGCCTCTGCCTGGAGTGCTCTTTCCCTAGCTCTTTGTGTGGCTGGTACATTCTCTGTTTTCATCTCCATATCACCTCCTCAGAGAGGCCTTCCCTGAGCCCCTTACCTAAAGCAGACTTCCCTGCTTTCTCTGTCTCAATCCACCCTCTCTCTTTAAGAGCACTCACCCAATTTGTATTTTGATTGTTGATTTATATATTTATTGTCTGTTCTCCTACCTGAAGGTAAGCCCATGAGGCTAAGGACCTTATCTATTTCCCCTAATGTCTGACACAGTAAATAGCCATGGAAGTGAGATGGATGGAGGTGAGAATAAAGTGTGAGAGTTGGGATTAGATCCTAGGCTTTCTGATTCCAAAGAACAGCCCTTGCTTCTCTGCACTGGGCCCTGGAAGATGTGTGTCTCCTTGGGCCTGAAGGGTGAAGTGAAGGGGCATCAATCAGAAAACCCTGATCACACACAAAAGGGTTAGGCTGGGCTTCCCAGTAGGCCATGTGTTCACAGGGCCAGGGCCCTCTGTGCTAAGGCATCTCCCACCTGCCTACAAGTGGATGAACTCACCCTCTTCTTGGGTTGCCAGTGCTGTTGACCTCTTCCCCTCAAGTAATGGCATCGCCATTGTGTCAGTCAGGTTGGGCTTGATTATGCTGCAGTAACAAATGAATCCAGTCTTAGTGACTTACACCAATCAAAGTATATTTCTTACCAGCATTACATGCCTATTGGGGAATGGTTATGGAGTTCACCCTAGTCTTCATTCTTGGTTGGAAACTTTGAGGGTCTCATGGCAGAGGGAAAAGAGAGACATCATGAACCATTCACTGGCTCTTAAAGCTTCTGCCTGGCCCTGATACAGCCATTTTTGCTCACATTTCCTTAGCCAGAGACAGCCTGGTATCCATGGTGTGGTAGATGTTTTTGAGCCATAATATATTTTCTCAAAACCACCATCCACTCTCTCATTCAGCCAAACATGTTATTGTTGTCTAGATGACTTTTTTTTTTAACTTAATAAAGTTTATTTTGAAATAAATTCAATCTTACAGGAACAATTGCAAAAACGGTACAAATCCCATACATAGAAATCCATCATGCCCCGACCCCCCTCCCCCGATCCATCACCTTTAAGATCCTGTCACACCACCGTTTCTTTCTTTCCCTCCCTCTCTCCCTTCCTCCCTCCCTCCCTATCTGTCATCCATCATCTATTGCTCTGTCCTCTGAACATGAGAGCAAGCTGCACATATCTTTGAACAAATAATGTAATTCACATATACCTTTCCCATGGACTAGAACAACCTTTTATGCAATCTCATTAAGTGCAGCTAAGAAGTTCAAGAAATTCAACATTGATATGAAGCTTACATTCTATATTTCCTTTTTTTTTTCCTTGTGTCCCATCTGTGTCCCTTTGAGCCTCCTTGCTTCCATCCTCAGATCCTATCCAGGATCATCCTTGGCATTTAATAGTCATCTATTTAGACTGTCTTTTTTTTTTTTTTTTCAGTTGTGGAAACATATATATAGCCTAAATCTTCCCATTCCACCCCCTCCCTAGCATTCCATTAGTGGGATTAATCACATTTAGAATGTTGCAATGTTATCACCTTCCCACCATCCATTTTTAGAAGTTCCCTTCACCCCAAACAGAAACCCTACTCTCATTTCTTAACTCCCCATTGCCCCTTCCCCTACTTCTCGGAACCCCTACTCTACTTTTCATCTTTGTGGTCATATTCTCTGATACTTTCTTTGTGTTTACCATGGGGCTTAAATTTAACTTCTTAAATCTATAACAATCTTGTTTTTCTTTGATACCAGCTTAACTTCCATATGACACGTAAACTATGTTCCTCTATGCCATCATTCCCCCACCTTTATGTAGTTCTTGTCAAAAATTACATATTTTATATTGAGTCCAAAACCACTGATTTATCATTACAGTTCACGTATTTTAGATCCTGCAGGAAGTAAATAGTAGCGTTATAAATCAACAATACAGTAGTATTGGTATTTATATTTAGCATGTGATCTTTACTGGAAATCTTTATTTCTTCATGTAGTTTCAATTGTTTAGTGTCCTTTCCTTTCAGCCTGCTCAACTTCCTTTAGCATTTCTTATAGGATTGATTACTGTTGATGAAGTTCCTCAGCTTTTGATTGTCCGGGAATGTTTTCATCTCCCCCTCATTTTTACCCTCCAGGTGTTTGTGAATTCTCCAAGTCTCTGATGGTTATTGACTTCTATTTGTATTCCATTCTGGTCAGAGAATGTGCTTTGAACAAATTCATTTTATTGAGGCTTGTTTTTATGTCCCAGCATATGGTCCATTCTGGAGAAAGATCTGTGATCACTAGAGAAGAATGTGTGTCCTGGTGACCTGGGATGTAATATTCTATAAATGTCTGTTAAAATTCTCTATATCTCTTTCTCTCCTTTCTTTGTTTCTCTGTCGGTAGGGCTCCCTTTAGTATCTGAAGTAGGGCAGGTCTTTTATTAGCAAAATCTCTCAGCATTTGTTTGTGAAAAATTTAAGCTCTCCCTCAAATTTGAAGGAGAGTTTTGCTGGATAAAGTATTCTTGGTTGGAAATTTTTCTCTCTCAGAATTTTAAATATGTCATGCCACTGCCTTCTTGCCTCCATGGTGGCCACTGAGTAGTTGCTACTTAGTCTTATGTTGTTTCTTTTGTATGTGGTAAATTGCTTTTCTCTTGCTGCTTTCAGAACTTGCTCCTTCTCTTCAGTATTTGAAAGTCTGATCAGAATATGTCTTGGAGTGGGTTTATTTGGAATTATTCTATTTGGAGTTCGCTGGGCATTTATGCTTTGTGTATTTATATTGTGTAGAAGGTTTGGGAAGTTTTCTCCAACAATTTCTTTGTATACTCTTTCTAGACCTTTGCCCTTCTCTTCCCCTTCTGCAATACCAATGAGTCTTAAATGTGGACGTGTTATTTTATCATATCCCTGAGATCCATTATGATTTTTTCAATTTTTTTCCCCATTCTTTCTGTTGTTCTTTCATTTTCTGTTCTGTGGTCCTCAAGGAGGCTGAGTTGTTGTTCAGCTTCCTCTAATCTTGTATTATGTGTATCCAGAGTCTTTTTAATTTGGCCTACAGTTTCTTTAATTTCCATAAGATCTTCTATTTTTTAATTTACTCTTGCAATTTCTTCTTTATGCTCTTCTAGAGTCTTCTTTATGTCTTTTATATCCTGTGCCATGCTCTTCTTCATGTCCTTTATATCCTGTGCCATGCTCTCATTGCCTGTCTGTAGTTCTTTGATTAATTGTGCCAAGTACTGTGTCTCTTCTGATCTTTTGATATGGGTGTTTTGGTTTGGGTTCTCCATATCGTCTGGTTTTATCACATGCTTTAAGATTTTCTGTTGTTTTTGGCCTCTTGGCATTTGCTTTACTTGATCTTTAATTTGTCAGAATTGCAGCTTGGTTGCATACACTTTCTCTAACTAACCAGCAGATGGCATCTGTGAGTCACATATTCCCCTCAAGTCAGTTCTCCCCAACTTTGTGGTATGTGGGGATCTGATTCTTGTGGGGTCCAATTGGTGCACTTAATTTGGGTGTGTTGTCGATGCTGTCCACCCTGAATGAGGGGCATGTGTCTGAGCGGTTAGGGAGGAAGGGCAGCTTTAATAATCAAACCTCTGAGGTGTTCCCAGAGATTTAAGGCTGTTCTTTGCTGCTGACCCAAAAGTCCTTGGTATTGGCATAGGTTACCTGGGATTTCCAAGTGGTTCCCCCTTCCCTGCTGTGCTCTTCCAGGACCTCTGCTGAGGGAGGGAGGGCCATGCCACATCACAAGAGCGCACCAGCCTCCAGGGAAGCCCTGGGACACTGGGCTGTGCAGGGGCATTCCCAGCCCGCTTTAAAGATGGTTGAATGGGATGCGTTAACTTCCCCCTTTCTGCACAGCTCCACCCTCCCAGCTCCGGGACAATCAGCCGTGGGTGTATGAAAGGCCACTGTCCACGGCCGATACTGTGGTGTGAGAGCAATGCTGTGGGAAAGACTCCCTGTCACTCTGGGTTTCTTGGCGCGGCTCTGTGCTGTGGGTTCGGCCCCGGGCAGAAGTGCCCCCACCTGCCAGGGAGATGGCTGCAAGTCGTGCGTTTTTTTCTCCTTTTGGCTCCCCTTTGCTCCCCTGGGCCCGAGACAATCAGCAGTGGATGTGGGAAGGGGTATCCTCCATGCCAGACACTGAGGCGTTAGCCCAGCCCGCTCAGGTCATATCTGCAGCTGCTCCTGGGCTTCTTTTTTTTTTTAAAGAACTAGTTTGTCTCCAAACACCAACCCACCGTTTCCCCACACCGCAGCGTGGCCGAGGGACTTTCAGCCGACTTACTCACTTGTTTCAGAATGCAGACTCCTGGTTTCACCAAATGCACAGTCCCTGTAGGTTTAGCGGACCTTGTCTGGCTGGTGCTACTCTGGAAGTGGTGTTCTGGGTCACTTTCTGGTTTTTATCTAGTATTTTTTATGGAGGTGTTTTTTTGCCCTGTCTCACCTAGCTGCCAACTTAGATTCTCCCCTAGATGACTTCTTTATCCCAGGCCTCCTCACCTCCAACCAAGGACGGTGTGGCTCTTTATGGAGGAGACAGTCAACGCTCTGCTGACTGTGCCATGTGTCCCTGGAGCTGGCCCAAGGATTCCCTGCCTCTCAGTTCTGCCCTAGTTATGTGTCTCCATAGCTGCTGATAAAGCTCCATTTGAATCATCACTTTCTCTTTAATTCATGTGTTATCATAACCATAGAAGCACAGCCCTAGTACCTCAGGCACCTGCATAGTACAACTCAAAAGTTTTGTGGCAGAGGGGATTGGCAGGGGCACCAGTTACTTGGATGTACTTGTAACCAATGGAAAAGGCACGACGGAGGTGCTGAACTTTAAATTTACTTTTGTCTGGGTTAAAAAAAAAATCGTTAACTTATATATTGCCACAGAACAAACAGAACCATGATTTAAGTCTCACAATTTCTGTTACTGATTTCATGTTCTTTTGACAGTTCTATCATAAAGCAGGCAGGAAAGTTGCCAGTACGTGGACTAGAGCTATTTAGTGCAAAGTTTTCATTGATCAGTGATGGAATGAAAGAAAAAGACTTTCATAACCAACTATCTTTGCTTGGAAAGGGCTGTGTCATATTCTCAGATTATATATTTTGTTCTGCTTTAGTGTTAAAATGTCCTGTCTTTTATGAAATGATGGTGATAGTAAGCAGTAATTATTTTTATATATTGCCATTGCCTAGAAAAGCAAAAAGTTAGCAGCCCTGTGTTGGTTTCCAAGATCTTTTGTGTAACTTTACTCATTCTTTAAATCCCGAAGTCTGGTTTGGTCCAACTTCTCTCCCAGTGTAGGCATTCCCTGGCAGCATCCCTGGTATGACTCCCCTGTACTGATTCTTGTAGAGATGGGGACCTCGCTGTCCCCCAGCAGCCTGCATGTGAGTCCAGTTGTTAGGGAGTCTTTGCTGCATGGGAGCTGGAGCTTTAGACTGGAATCGACTGGGCATTTTAGCTGGGGCAGCTCAGCTCCATGTAGCTCTCATCCTCCTTGTGGGGCCAGTGTGCCAGCCAGGAAGGATGTTCTCATGGTGATGGCAGAGACAGCAAGGGGCAGTGTGCTACGCTCTTGAAGTCTAGCCTCAGAACTGGCACACTGTCACTTCTGCTTCATGCTGTTAGCCACAGGATGTCATAGAGTTGAAGTGTGGGGAAATGTATTCTGCCACTTTTTTGCAAGGAACTGCAAAGCCATATGTCAAAGAGTATAGAAACAGGGAGAGAAGAATAATTTGGCCCCATCTATCACAATCCCATTGTGGGTCTTTTCTTTCCCAGGTAAAATATTCCTTGTTAATTCAACTGGATTTTAGGGTAGATTAAAAATGATTACTGTGACTTCTATTTCCTTTCTTTCCTCAAACACATTTGGCTGCATTGTGGTGTAATCCCAAGAGTATTGTGCACCAGGAGTCCGAAGACTCTAGAACCTGACAGCTCTGGGACTTTGGGAGTGTCCTTTAAATTACTCATTTGTAAAATCAGGATTATATTTCTACCTTGCAGGATTTGTAGGAAGATGAAGCAACAGAAGTACTTTGTCTGCTCTAACAGGCCGTGTCAGTGTGACTACTGTTGTCTCCTGGAGTCTAAGGTTGACCACCCACCCCCCTCTCACCTCCTCTAGGAAACTGAGTTTCAGGAAATGAACTCAGAACACAGAGTGGGAAGAGAGTGGAGCAGTAGCTTCCCACTGGGGCCACAGGGTTTTTGATAAAGTTCTCCTCTGATAAAAAGAATGATTGTAAATTAATTCCTCCTTTTGTATGTTCCAGGAGTTATAAGAGACTTCTAATTATTCAAAAGTGCCCCTGAGAAAAGCCAGTGCATATAAGCTTATCTTTGGAAAAAAATCTATTTTTGGATTTCAGCATGTACCTAAAGTTATTAAGTTATTAAGAATCTCCTCTGTCTGAATATTGGCTTGTTGGAGCCTATTTCTCTTATTAAGCTACTTCTAGAAAACAGTCGTCTTGGTTTATTGTCTTAGCAATAACCCACTGCCCTAAGGGCAGCTTTCCCTTAAGGCATTGCACAGAAGGGGCTTTGCTATGGATGTGGTAGGTTATTCCCACGGGACTGCAAATGTGCTGGGAGTGGATTTCAAGTGTGGCTTCATCTGGGCTTAGGTGGGGCCAGCTGTAGGGGTAATCCTTCCTGCAGGATATTGTGGTGCAGCCCCGTATGTTTGTCAAGCAGTGTAAATAAACAGTGGTTTGAGTGCGCCATCTTCCAGGCACCCTTAACCCCTTCTTGAGCTGGGCGTGGCTAGCCCTTTACAGAAGACCACATGGACCCACCAGAAGACCTAGACAGCTTGAGAAACCCAAATTTACTCAGCAGTAAGCAAGGGAGCTGGGCTTCTGATTCCTATTTTAGGCCAGTTTTTCCCACTCCGTTCAGCCAACTCCTTGAATATACTGCAATCACTGGAGGGGAATTGGGGCAAAAAAGTATCCTCTCTGGATTTACAATCCCCTGCTGTGTAGTCATTGAATGTCTCTTAGGCACAGCCAGCGTTCTTCATTTTAAGTCTCATAACCTCCTCATTCCATGACCTAGCAAACATAGCACTCCTCTCTGCCTGGGTTGAGGGATAGTTTGGGAATTCCTTTCTGGTCTTTGGGTTTACTCGCAGGAACTAGAGTTCCTGGGGCCAACATGGAGAGGTCGAGTCAGCCCAGGCTGACTTCTGTCCTTGGCTTCCAAGATCAGTGGAAGGGAAGGAAACTTGTGTAAGGCTTTGCAGCCTGTTGAGAGGTGGCAGCCAGGATGGGTTGTAGGGGAGTGGGAGATGGGGAGTGTGGATCCAGGCAGTAAAACTACATGTTAAACAAGGAATAGCTGAAGAAACCAGGGGTGGTTCTGGTGGAGAAAGTTTGACAACTTTCAGGGCCCTTAACAGTTTTCTTAGTCCTTCCACAAGTAGCCACTGACATGTAGTAGGTAGATAGTTTAGTGGTTCAGAGCACAGACTGTGGCTACCTGTGTTTGGATCCTGGCTCTGCCACCTAGCAGCCCTGTGATGTTGTGCAAGTTAACCTCCCTGTGCCTCAAATACCTCTTTGTAAAATGGAGATAGTGATCATACCCACTTCATAGTGTTATTATGAGGATTACATGAATTAATATTTATGAAATGGTTAGAACGTGCCTGGCATGCGATAAGTGTGTCTGTTTATTAAATGGAATAAATAAACTTGGTAGCCTTTGGAGATGCATGTCAGGAATTGAAGCATGTACAATGGTGGCTTCTTACCCTTAGGACATATTTAAGTCACTGCTGTAACTTAGAAGTAAAGAGAAATGATGGTATCAAGTTACCAGTTACAAAAGGAAGATGGTATGGATTTAGCCTTAAAAAACAAACACAAGACTGAGTACCAGTCTAAACTTTCTTTCATTATGAGTATGATACCCATCTTTGAAAATTTTCTAAAAGCCGTGAGGTATATATATAACACATGGGTCATTTGGAAACTGGTTACCTTGTCACGATCCATCATGTCAAGTCAGATTGCTAATTTTTCCTCTCCTGAGCAGAGAATTTGGAATGGAGAATTTCCACCAACTCTGATCCCAAATGCAAAAATTTCTAAAGAAGAAAAAAGTAGGTCACTTGACCTACTTTCCTCTTAAGTTCTTGCTTAAGCTGTTCCAAGTTAGAAATTAAGGAAAAATTTCCTTTCCTTTTTTAAAGTGTATTCAGGCTATATATACACTCAAAAAGGGTTACAAGGAAGGGGCAAAATTATTTTTGCTTCTAGAAAGCATATTGTTATGGTGTTCCCGAGAGTTTAACTATCTTTCCTTTTGTCTGTCTCTAATTCCGTGTCCTTGTTTCCCGGTCCTTTGTCTCGTGTCTACTTGATCCTTTAAGATGGGATTTTTTGCTGGGGAAGATCTGTTTGTCTACTGATCTGCACATGTGGGCAACTAAAATGTAAAATGTGTAGGGCCAGGGGTAGGGGGACCTCGATGACTTGGATTTTTTTTAATTCTTTTTTTTTTTTTTTTTAAATCATCATTTTATTGAGATATATTCACATACCACGCAGTCATACAAAAGAAATCGTACTT
Organism: Choloepus didactylus; assembly: GCF_015220235.1. Taxonomy (NCBI): domain Eukaryota; kingdom Metazoa; phylum Chordata; class Mammalia; order Pilosa; family Megalonychidae; genus Choloepus; species Choloepus didactylus. The sequence continues at coordinate 88,730,221 of NC_051321.1, read as the reverse complement.
TCGATTGTTTCCAGTACCATTACATAGTTGTACATTCATCACCTAAATCAATCCCTGACACCTTCATTAGCACACACACAAAAATAACAAGAATAATAATTAGAGTGAAAAAGAGCAATTGAAGTAAAAAAGAACACTGGGTACCTTTGTCTGTTTGTTTCCTTCCCCTATTTTTCTACTCATCCATCCCTAAACTAGACAAAGTGGAGTGTGGTCCTTATGGCTTTCCCAATACCATTGTCACCCCTCATAAGCTACATTTTTATACAACTGTCTTCGAGATTCATGGGTTCTGGGTTGTAGTTTGATAGTTTCAGGTATCCACCACCAGCTACCCCAATTCTTTAGAACCCAAAAAGGGTTGTCTAAAGTGTGCGTAAGAGTGCCCTCCAGAGTGACCTCTCGGCTCGTTTTGGAATCTCTCTGCCACTGAAGCTTATTTCATTTCCTTTCACATCCCCCTTTTGGTCAAGAAGATGTTCTCCGTCCCACGATGCCGGGTCAACATTCCTCCCCGGGAGTCATATTCTACGTTGCCAGGGAGATTCACTCCCCTGGGTGTCTGATCCCACGTAGTGGGGAGGGCAGTGATTTCACCTTTCAAGTTGGCTTAGCCAGAGAGAGAGGGCCACATCTGAGCAACAAAGAGGCATTCAGGGGGAGACTCTTAGGCACAAATATAGGGAGGCCTACCCTCTCCTTTGCAGCAACCGTCTTCCCAAGGGTAAAACTTATGGTAGAGGGCTCAACCCATCAAACCACCAGTCCCCTATGTCTGTGGTCATGTTAGCAACCATGGAGGTGGGTTAGGCGAATACCCCTGCACTCTCCACAGGCTCCTCAAGGGGGCACTACATCTTTTTTTTTTCCTTGTTTTTCTTTTTCTTTTTTTTTTAACTTTCCCTTCGTTTTTAAATCAACTGTATGGGAAAAAAAAAAGTTAAAAAGAAAACAAACATACAATAAAAGAACATTTCAAAGAGACCATAACAAGGGAGTAAGAAAAAGACAACTAACCTAAGATAACTGCTTAACTTCCAACATGTTCCTACTTTACCCCAAGGAAGTTACATAATATAGCAACATTTCTGTGAACTTGTTCCTACTATATCCATCAGAATTTAACAGACCATAGTCATTTCTGGGCATCCCCAGAACGTTAAATAGCTTATCTGTTCTTCTTGGATTATTGTTCCCCCTTCCTTAATTGCTCTCTACTGCTAGTTCCCCTACATTCTACATTATAAACCATTTGTTTTACATTTTTCAAAGTTCACATTAGTGGTAGCATATAATATTTCTCTTTTTGTGCCTGGCTTATTTCGCTCAGCATTATGTCTTCAGGGTTCATCCATGTTGTCATATGTTTCACGACATCGTTCCTTCTTACTGCCGCGTAGTATTCCATCGTGTGTATATACCACATTTTATTTATCCACTCATCTGTTGAAGGACATTTGGGTTGTTTCCATCTCTTGGCAATTGTGAATAATGCTGCTGTGAACATTGGTGTGCAGATATCTGTTCGTGTCGCTGCTTTCCGATCTTCCGGGTATATACCGAGAAGTGCAATCGCTGGATCGAATGGTAGCTCTATATCTAGTTTTCTAAGGAACTGCCAGACTGACTTCCAGAGTGGCTGAACCATTATACAGTCCCACCAACAATGAATAAGAGTTCCAATTTCTCCACATCCCCTCCAGCATTTGTAGTTTCCTGTTTGTTTAATGGCAGCCATTCTAACCGGTGTTAGATGGTATCTCATTGTGGTTTTAATTTGCATCTCTCTAATAGCTAGTGAAGCTGAACATTTTTTCATGTGTTTCTTGGCCATTTGTATTTCCTCTTCAGAGAACTGTCTTTTCATATCTTTTGCCCATTTTATAATTGGGCTGTCTGTACTATTGTCATTGAGTTGTAGGATTTCTTTGTGTATGCAAGATATCAGTCTTTTGTCAGATACATGGTTTCCAAAAATTTTTTCCCATTGAGTTGGCTGCCTCTTTACCTTTTTGAGAAATTTCTTTGAGGTGCAGAAACTTCTAAGCTTGAGGAGTTCCCATTTATCTATTTTCTCTTTTGTTGCTTGTGCTTTGGGTATAAAGTCTAGGAAGTGGCCGCCTAATACAAGGTCTTGAAGATGTTTTCCTACATTATCTTCTAGGAGTTTTATGGTACTTTCTTTTATATTGAGATCTTTGGTCCATTTTGAGTTAATTTTTGTGTAGAGGGTGAGGTAGGGGTCCTCTTTCATTCTTTTGGATATGGATATCCAACTCTCCCAGCCCCATTTGTTGAAAAGACCATTATGACTCAGTTCAGTGACTTTGGGGGCCTTATCAAAGATCAGTCGGCCATAGATCTGAGGGTCTATCTCTGAATTCTCAATTCAATTCCATTGATCTATATGTCTATCTTTGTGCCAGTACCATGCTGTTTTGGCAACTGTGGCTTTATAATAAGCTTCAAAGTCAGGGAGTGTAAGTCCTCCCACTTTGTTTTTCTTTTTTAGAGTGTCTTTAGCAATTCGAGGCATCTTCCCTTTCCAAATAAATTTGATAACTAGCTTTTCCAAGTCTGCAAAGTAGGTTGTTGGAATTTTGATTGGGATTGCATTGAATCTGTAGATGAGTTTGGGTAGAATTGACATCTTAATGACATTTAGCCTTCCTATCCATGAACATGGAATATTTTTCCATCTTTTAAGGTCCCCTTCTATTTCTTTTAGTAGAGTTATGTAGTTTTCTTTGTATAGGTCTTTTACATCTTTGGTTAAGTTTATTCCTAGGTACTTGATATTTTTAGTTGCTATTGAAAATGCTATCTTTTTCTTGAGTATCTCTTCAGTTTGTTCATTTCTAGCATATAGAAACATTACTGACTTATGTGCATTAACCTTGTATCCCGCTACTTTGCTAAATTTGTTTATTAGCTCTAGTAGCTGTATCGTCGATTTCTCAGGGTTTTCTAGATATAAGATCATATCATCTGCAAACAATGACAGTTTTACTTCTTCTTTTCCAATTTGGATGCCTTTTATTTCTTTGTCTTGCCAGATTGCCCTGGCTAGCACTTCCAGCACAATGTTGAATAACAGTGGTGACAGCGGGCATCCTTGTCTTGTTCCTGATCTTAGAGGGAAGGCTTTCAGTCTCTCACCATTGAGTACTATGCTGGCTGTGGGTTTTTCATATATGCTCTTTATCATGTTGATGAAGTTTCCTTCAATTCCTACCTTTTGAAGTGTTTTTATCAAAAACGGATGTTGGATTTTGTCAAATGCTTTTTCAGCATCTATTGAGATGATCAATTGATTTTTCCCTTTCGAGTTTTTAATGTGTTGTAATACATTGATTGTTTTTCTTATGTTGAACTATCCTTGCATGCCTGGAATGAACCCCACTTGGTCATGGTGTATGATTTTTTTGATGTGTCTTTGGATTCGATTTGCAAGTATTTTGTTGAGGATTTTTGCATCTATATTCATTAGGGAGATTGGCCGGTAGTTTTCCTTTTTTGTAGCATCTTTGCCTGGTTTTGGTATTAGATTGATGTTAGCTTCATAAAATGAGTTAGGTAGTGTTCCCTTTTCTTCAATGTTTTGAAAGAGTTTGAGTAAGATTGGTATCAGTTCTTTCTGGAAAGTTTGGTAGAATTCCCCTGTGAAGCCATCTAGCCCTGGGCATTTATTTGTGGGAAGATTTTGATGACTGATTGGATCTCTTTGCTTGTGATGGGTTGGTTGAGGTCTTCTATTTCTTCTCTGGTCAGTCTAGGTTGTTCATATGTTTCCAGGAAATTGTCCATTTCTTCTACATTGTCCAGTTTGTTGCCATACAGTTGTTCATAATATCCTCTTATAATTTTTTTAATTTCTTCAGGATCTGCAGTTATGTCACCTTTTTCATTCATTATTTTGTTTATATGGGTCTTCTCTCTTTTTTATTTTGTCAGTCTAGCTAGGGGCTTGTCAATCTTGTTGATCTTCTCAAAGAACCAACTTTTGGTGATATTTATCCTCTCTATTGTTTTTTTGTTCTCTATGTCATTTATTTCTGCTTTAATCCTTGTTATTTCTTTTCTTGTACTTGGTTTAGGATTGGTTTGCTGTTCATTTTCTAGCTTCTTCAGTTGATCCATTAGTTCTTTGATTTTGGCTCTTTCTTCCTTTTTAATATATGCGTTTAGTGCTATAAATTTCCCCCTTAGCACTGCTTTTGCTGCATCCCATAGGTTTTGGTATGTTGTGTTGTCATTTTCATTCGTCTCTATATATTTAGCAATTTCTCTTGCTATTTCTTCTTTAACCCACTGATTGTTTACGAGTGTGTTGTTTAACCTCTAGGTATTTGTGAATTTTCTAAGTCTCTGATGGTTATTGACTTCTAATTGTATTCCATTGTGGTCAGAGAATGTGCTTTGAATAATTTCAATCTTTTTAAATTTATTGAGGCTTGTTTTATGTCCCAGCATATGATCTATTCTGGAGAAGGTTCCGTGAGCACTAGAAAAGTATGTGTATCCTGGTGATTTGGGATGTAATGTCCTGTATATGTCTGTTAAATCTAATTCATTTATCAGATTGTTTAGGTTTTCAGTTTCCTTATTGGTCTTCTGTCTGGTTGATCTATCTATAGGAGAGAGTGATGTGTTGAAGTCTCCCACAATTATTGTGGAAACATCAATTGCTTCTTTTAGTTTTGCCAGTTTCTCTCATGTATTTTGTGGCACCTTGATTGGGTGCATAGACATTTACGATTGTTATTTCTTCTTGCTGAATTGCCACTTTTATTAGTATGTAGTGGCCTTCTTTGTCTCTCAAAACATCCCTGCCTTTGAAGTCTATTTTATCTGAGATTAATATTGCTACACCTGCTTTCTTTTGGCTGTAGGTTGCATGAAATATTTTTTCCATCCTTTCACTTTCAGTTTCTTTGTGTCCCTGTGTCTAAGATGAGTCTCTTGTATGCAACATATTGATGGTTCATTTTTTTTGATCCATTCTGCGAATCTATATCTTTTAATTGGGGAGTTTAATCCATTTACATTCAACGTTATAACCGTGAAGGCATTTCTTGAATCGGCCTTCTTATCCTTTGGTTTATGTTTGCCATATTTTTCCCTCTCTCTATTAATATCCTTTATTGTACCCATACCGAATCTCTTTAGTACTGAACCTTTCTCCAAGTCTCTCTGTCCTGTCTTTGTTTCTCTGTCTGTAGGGCTCCCTTTAGTATCTCCAGTAGGGCAGGTCTCTTGTTAGCAAATTCTCTCAGCATTTGTTTGTGTGTGAAAAATTTAAGCTCTCCCTCAAATTTGAAGGAGAGCTTTGCTGGATAAAGTATTCTTGGCTGGAAATTTTTCTCACTCAGAATTTTAAATATATCGTGCCACTGCCTTCTCGCCTCCATGGTGGCTGCTGAGTAGTCACTACTTAGTCTTATGCTGTTTCCTTTGTATGTGGTGAACTGCTTTGCTCTTGCTGCTTTCAGAACTTGCTCCTTCTCTTCTGTGTTTGACAGTGTGATCAGTATATGTCTCGGACTGGGTTTATTTGGATTTATTCTATTTGGAGTTCGCTGAGCATTTATGATTTGTGTATTTATGTTGTTTAGAAGATTTGGGAAGTTTTCCCCAACAATTTCTTTGAATACTCTTCCTAGACCTTTACCCTTTTCTTCCCCTTCTGGGACACCAATGAGTCTTATATTCGGACGTTTCATATTATCTATCATATCCCTGAGGTCCATTTCAATTTTTTCAATTTTTTTCCCCATTGTTTCTTTTATGCTTTCATTTTCCATTCTGTCATCTTCCAGGTCACTGATTCATTGTTCAACTTCCTCTAGTCTTGTACTATGAGTGTCCAGAATCTTTTTAATTTGGTCAGCAGTTTCTTTAATTTCCATAAGATCATCCATTTTTTTATTTAGTCTTGCAATGTCTTCTTTATGCTCTTCTAGGGTCTTCTTGATTTCCTTTGTCTCCCGTAGTATGGTCTCATTGTTCATCTTTAGTTCTTTGAGTAGCTGCTCTAGGTGTGTGTGTCTCTTCTGTTCTTTTGAGTTGGGTGCTTGGGCTTGGGTTATCCATATCGTCTGGTTTTTTCATATGCTTTATAATTTTCTGTTGTTTTTGGCCTCGTGGCATTTGCTGAACTTGATAGGGTTCTTTTAGGGTTTGTAGACCTATTGAAGTCCTTATCTCTAATTTATCAGATCTACAGCTTCGTGGAGTACACTTTCTCTAACTAACCAGCAGGTGGCATCCACGAGCCACCTGTTCTCCACAAGCCAGTTCTCCTCTGCTTAGCCTTTTTGGGGAGTGGGGGAGTGAGTCTTGTGGGGCCCAATTGGTGTACCAAGCTTGCGTGTGTAGTTGGTGTTGCCTGCCCTGTATGTGGGGCGTGTTTCTGGGCAGTTGGGGAGGGGGGGTGGCCCTAACAATCAAATCTCCCTGGTGATCCTAGAGTTTTAAAGCTGCTGCAATAGTCTAATCCTTCAGTTCAGTCCTGCCACAGTTTGTCTCTGCCACTGACCCACAAGTCCTTGGTATTGGCGTATGGCTCCTGAGACTTGCAAGTGGGCCCCTCTTCCAGGCTGTGCACCCCGGGTCCTCTGTTGAGGGATGACTGTGCTATGTCACAGGTGAGTGCCGTCCCCCCAGGGCAGTTCTAGGATGCTGGGCTGTGTAGGGAGGCTCCCAGTCTGCTCAAATGATGGCTGAGTGGGGCTTTGTTAATTCACACTGCTCCACCTTCCCAACTCTGGGACAATCAGCTGAGGTTACAGGGAAGGCTAATGTCCATGCCCAGTTTTGTGGTGTGTGCCTGTTATTTGAAGCACTTCCGTCACACTGGGTTGTCTCGGGCAGCTCTGGGCTATGGGGCTGGCGATGGGCAGGAGTGTTTCCTGTCCACCAGGATGGTGGCTGTGAGCAGACACCCCCCTTTTCTTGGGAAGTTGTGGTGTTTAGTGAATTTTCTCAGCCACTGGATTATTGCCTTTTGTCTCAGAGCTCTCTTAGTTCTGCTCTTGACTTGACGTGCCCAAATTGAAAGTCTTTGAAGCTTTCTGTATTGGGCTTCTTAGAGTAATTGTTTTAGAAAAAGAAAAAAGTATTAAAAAAAAAAAAAAAAAAAAAAGGGCCCTCCTCAGAGATCTAATGGGTTATTGAAATGCTAATAGACAAAGCAACCAGGGCCATTAAGGAAAGGTCCACAGGGCAGACAGATCAGCTTTTCTTCGGGATTTGCATATGCGCCTCAAGGCCTGAGCTCCGCCCTTCCCCTTTGTGTGTTCACCAGAACTCCAAAAATCCTCTGCTTTTATTTTGGAGTTTTTTGTGTTGTTTTTTTTTTTCTATGCCTGTCTCCTCTCTGCTGGGCTGGCTGCTCTCAGATTCTCTGGTGTCTGGTCTCAGTCTATCTATGGTTGGAGTTTGGATCAGTAAAATGAGTTTCTGATAAGGGCTGCCACTGCAGTTCTCCCTTCTCCTTCCCGGAGCTGACAGCCCCTCCTCCCACGGGCTGAGCCTGGCAGGGAGGGGCGCGGGTCCCCTGGCCGCAAAAACTTACAGATTTCGCTGATCTCAGCAGTTCGACATTTTCATGAGTGTTGTATGAAGTATGCCCAGAGTCAGATTGCTCTGTGGTGTCCAGTCCACGCAGTTCCTGGCTTTCTACCTACCTTCCTGGAGGAGTAACTAAAACATACAGCTCACCTGTCTGCCATCTTGCCCCGCCTCTAATTCATTTTTATTGAGATATATTCACATACCATGCAGTCACACAAAGCGTACATTCAGTTGTTCACAGTACCATTATATAGTTGTGCATTCATCACCAAAATTAATTTTTGAGCATTTTCATTACCACACACACAAAAATAATAAGAATAAAAATTACAGTGAAAAAGAACAATTAAAGTAAAAAAGAACACTGGGTGCCTCCCCCTCCCCCCCAATTTTTCTACTCATGCATCCGTACACTGGACAAAGGGGAGTGTGGTCCATATGGCTTTCGCAATCACATTGTCACCCCTCATGAGCTACATTTTTATACAATCGTCTTCAAGATTCATGGGTTCTGGGTTGTAGTTTGATAGTTTTAGGTATTTACTGCTAGCTAGTCCAATTCATTAGAACCTAAAAAGGGTTGGATGACTTGGATTTGACAGTGCATGTATTAGTTTCCTAGCTGCTAAAACAAATGCCATACATACAGTGAGTTGGTTTGACACTGGGAATTTATTGGCTCATGGTTTCAGAGGCTGGAAGGCAGGCTTCCTCCTGGGATCGGTATCTACTGGCTACGTGGAAATCTTTGGGGTTCTCTTCCTTTTCCATCCCATGGCAAGGTGGTATCTTCTTTCTCCTCTGGGTTCTGTTGACTTCCAGCTTCTGGCTGTTCCCTGCAGCTTCTCCTTCTGTGTCCAATTTCCTTTGCTTATAAGGACTTTAGGTATATTGGATTAAAGCTACCCTCATTTAGTTTGGGCACACCTGAACTAATAACACCTTCAAAGGTCTTATTTACAAATGGGTTCACAGGGAATGATGACAATGTTGATGAAAGTGATGATGATGATGGCCAGCATTTATTGAGCAATTGTGATGTTCCAGATACAGCTCTAAGCACATTAACTATATCAACTCATTTAATCTTCCTTTAAAAAACTATGAAGTGCAGGCACTATTAGGATTCCACTATAATAGTGCGTCCACTATTATGATTTTTCAGGTGAAGAAATTGAGCCCCAGAGAGGGTAGTTTGCTTGCCCAAGATATGCCTTCTTCTGAGCCTGGCATCAAAAACTTGCTGCCCTTGCTGCCACCTTACCAGCTGTGTGGGCTCTGGCAAATCACTTAATGTCTCTGGACCATGTTTTCTTCATCTATAAAATGGGATAAATACCCCCTATTCCCCAAGGGTGACATGAAGGTAAAGCCAGACCATTTATGTGAAGGCATTTTATAAACTTTAAACCCTACCCAGATGAGAAGTAAAAGTATTGTTATTGTGCCATTTTAAGAAGGGGACTTGTATGGCATGGGGTCAAAGGGTGGGGGTGAGAAGCTCTGCTGTTCATGGTAGTGGTCATGTGGCTGGGCAGGAAGAGAATAGACTAGCAAGCAGAGTGGGGCACATGTGCATGCCACGTGGTTGGGTTCACATGGCAAATGCAGTCTTGACCTGATCCCCACAGCCATGTCAGCTCCACTGGGCAAGGATTTTTGTCTGTTTTGCTCACTGCTCTGTCCTCAGTGCCTAGAAAAGTGCCTGGAACACTGTAGGCTTTCAGTAAATATGTGCTGAATTGAATCTGCAAATCCTTTCCCATTTGTTGAAGAAGACACTGGCTTCAAAGTCCAGCTTCTCCAATTTCCATTTGTGTAGTCTGGAGCAAATCATTGTATCTGCCTGAGTTTCAGTTTGCTGATCTTTCGTGAAGATGAGATGGGCTATGAATCTGAATCAGTCTTGGCTCCATCTTATAACCTGTGAAACCTTGGGTAAGCCTCTTAACCTCCATGTTATAGTCACCTGGTCATTGCCTTGATATGTTCTCTATGCATAGGAACGTCAAGCCAGGTTGCAAACAGGTGTCAACACCAACCTTTCCAAAAGCAGGCCTTCTTAGCAAACATGGGAAGGGCTGGGATATGCTTATACTGCAGCCCATTCTCAGCCTCTTTCTGCAGTTATTAGGTTGGAATCTACACCTCTTCAACAGTACTGTGATGGCTGTAGGCAAATCTGCTCTTAATCGTACAGCTCATTGTCGACTGCTAGCTCTGCCACATGAATATGACATTTCTCTACCACACTGCTTTTTGGACTTCTCATTGTCTTTAGCTCTGTCCTCCAACTTGCCTTCTATTCTCCCCTTTTAAATCTGTCTTCCCAGCTGTCCTCTGCACTGCCAAGTACTTCTTGTTGATGACAGTGGCCACCTGGAGTGCTGCCCAAGGAATATTCTGAAGCTACATCGAGACCTAGGAGGAAAGAATGAGGAGGTTGATTAATAATGTCTGCCACAGACAAGGGGGCATAGGGTGGCAGCCTCAAAGCAACTTATTTGCCACCTCTGACTAATGGCTTGGCCACCAAGGCCAATCTCTATTGTCAGTGCATAGGGAAGGGGGAAAGGTGGATGAATGGATAGTCCCTAACTCTGGTGGCACAAGCAACATACACATTGACTCTAGACTGGGAAAGGCTCTCCTTCCTACCAGAAATGATGTTCAAGTCTTTCTTTTTCACTCATATCCCTTATGGCTTAATACCTAGATCTTTGCTTCTCAACACTTTCACACCAACTAGTTTCCCAGTCAGGTCCAGAAACCAATTCTGGCTATTCTAACAGAGAAAGAAGGAGAGGGGAAGGGATGGAGACAGAGAGATAAGAAAAAAAAGAGAGAAAGAAAATCAATATATTGATAGGAATGTGGAAGAACTAGGTTTAGAATATGGCCAGAGATCAAAGGAGTTCTAGGCCAGGCCTGTGAGAACCCAGCCAAGGTCAGGCCTCAGGACAGACTGGTAGGGGTTCTGGTTCTGGAACTCCCACCTTTGGGCACATGCAGCCCCTACTGATCTCTGTCTCTTGCGTCTTTGCATCATTCCCAGCAGCTTCAAAGCCCTGAATGGAAGCATGTGATTGGCTGAGTTCAGGCCACATGCTTGTGCTCTAGTTGCCAGCAAGCGGGAAAAGAAAAGGGGAATTAGTCAGTTATTGCCTCAATATTGCTGCATAACAAAGTACAAGAAGCATTTAATCTGAGAATTTCTTAGCTCATGTGCCTGAAAAACTCAGAGGTAGATCCAGCTTCAGGCTTTGCTTCAGCAGCTGGCTTCTCTCCATCTCAACTCTGCTCCTCTTTCTGTTGTTTCGATTCTCAAGCAGGGTATCTGACTGTGGTTGCCTGCCCACATTCTCTTAGGCTGAATTCCAGCCAGAAGGAGGGCATGCTTTTTTCTCAGTAGTCCCACTTAGTCCCAGGATTGTGTTCCGTTGACTCTGGTTTGGTCACATGCCCTCTCCTGAACCAATCAGGATGGCCAGCTGTCTGATTGGCTAGGCCTGAGTCACATGACTGCACCGGGTTTGAAGGCAGCGTCCATCCCACTGGAACTACATACAGTGAGTGAGAGGATGTGGTTTCCCAAAAGAAGGTCAGGTACCCTTGCCAGAAGAAGAAGGAATGGTCTGTGGCAGGAAAAGCCAAACAATGCCCATCACAGAGAGGAAAAATAACCTGGCTTCTGCCCTAGCGGAGCAGTCAGCCCAGTCAGTGAGACTGACATTAATCAAATAATCATAGCAGTAAGTGAATAAATCCAGCCCAGGTAAGTGTCACACAGGACCTTTGCTGCCAGATTCAGAAGTCCATCTGCCGGGTGGTACAACCCTTCTGTCATGAAGGGCAGCAGTAAGGATAAGAATGTGGCATGTCAGCTTGGAGCAGACAGTTGTGGGCATGGGGCATTGCCTCTTGTGCATAAATATCTCTGGAACCAAGAAGCTCATCCAGTGAAACCCTTGTCTCAGCAGTTAGCTGCAGTTAAATTTCATTTGGAGTTGTAAAAGAATGAAGGCATTTGAACCCATTCATCACAATCTCTGTGGCTTTAGGATGCTTTGAGAAACTGTTGAGAATGAAAAGCTTAATAATTCTAACCTCCTTAATGATATCATCTGGAGAGAGTATGGCAATAAGAAAGGAAAGTCACAAAACTGAATGAGAATGAGCTAAGCGGTAATGGAGGAGTTGTCGGCCGCTGAGGCGTAGCTGCAGTGAAAGCTTGAAGAAATATGCGTGGCAGATAAATTGAGACCCATAAAAAGTAAAATGTCGTGTCTGGCCTGCCTGCATTTCTTTCTTTTCAGGAAGAAGCCCTATCAGGGAAATAAAAAGAGCTCATTTGGTTACTCAGGTTCAATACTAAGCTAATGATTTTGGGAAATGGTTTGGAGGTGGAGGTGGGGCTGGAACCCAAGCCCGAGCTGGCTTTGAGGATTTGCGAACCTGTGGATTTATGGGTCCCTTAGTGCAGAGTGTCTTTTGAAAGAGTCCTTAAAGTGCCTTGCCTTTCCCAGGGCTGCCGCTGATTAGCGCTGATGGAATGAACACTTTGACAGTGAACATAAAGTTGTTGGTGGTGCTTGAGGGATCCGTCAGGAATCTAGGGTGATGATCGGGGCGATGTGTCAGGAAGAATGCACAGGGGCTTGTGCTCAGGGTGTAGGAACAGGTTGGGACTGGGAGCTGTTGGTCCCACCTCAATATTAATGTGCAGGTTTGGGGAGAGTGGAAGCCAACCTGGACTTCTTTGCTCAGCTGGAGTACATCTTCCCTTCTGCCCAGAAAGGCTCTCTCCTTTCCATTGTTGTTTGGCAGGGACTTCTCACAGAGCTATCCTGGATCTCCTCTAGAGAACTTCTTTAAAACTCTGTTCCAAACTCCAAGTATTGCTCTGAATGTAGAGGGACTTTCTAGAATGTAAAAACCCCTTTTCATCTCTCTGCCAAGACTGGCTTGTAAGAAGACTAGAGACTCTAGCTCTGTGAGTCTCAAACCTGGCCACATATTCAGACATTACTAATGCATGTGAAAGGCTCTTTGGAAGTGGGATCTGGAGAACCACTGTTGAGGGGACTTGAGTCAGCATCTAGATTTAAAGCTCATTAGTGACCTTTTTGTTCTAGGCGATAATGTCCCCATCTGCACAGAAGGGCATGACTGATTTTGATACATGTCGTAGCATCAGTATGTGGGAAGCTACAGAGAAACATATTAAAATATTTTAAATATTAAATATTGAATATATACAACACAAGTACATACATATGTGAAAGGTATAAAGAAAGCTTAACAAGTGGAAACATCATCAGTTCTTGGAAGCCCGTGTGCTTCTCACCATCCCAGCCCTCTCCCTTCATCCAGATATGATCCTTATCCTGAATATTTTGTCCATCATTTCTTTGATTTAATATGCATGTGCGTGTGTACTCTCCAAGCAATATGATGTTTAGCTTTGCAATATTTCCAACTCAGTCTAAATGTAATCATAGTGTATGTATTCTTCAGGTATTTGCTTTTTTGACTCTGCATTGAAATTTTTTTCTCATTCCATTTTTCTTCTTCTATACTTTTGAGGTTATACCACTCTCAATGCTTGTCTTTTAGTGGCTAATTTAGATAATTTAGCATGCATACTTAACATGCTCTAAAGTTAATATAAATACAAATATATATCTTTACCCTCTTTCTGAACGAACAGAAGTTTTTGCTCCAATTACCCTCATCCCAAATGATGTGATGTTGTCCAGTTTTACGGTTCTATCTTTTTAAAGCCATCAAATTAACTACTACTATTATTTTATAAGTCAATATTTGTTTAGTGTGATCTAAACAAATCTGTTTGTAGCAATTTATAGATTTTATCTTTGTTTAACATTCCTTCTAGCATCTCATATTCTCCATCCAAGATAGTTTTCTTCTTCTTTAAATATATCCTTTAAAATTTCCTTTAGTAGTCAACTCCCTCAATTTTTTTCTGAAAATGACTATTTTAGTCTTATCCTTGAAAGATGGTTTCATTGAACACAGTTGTTTTTCTCTGAGCACACTGAAAATTTTATTCCATTGCCCTTTGGATTCTATTGTTGGAACTGACAAGTCAGCCATCAGTCTAATTTTTTATTCTTGTAGGTTTTTTTGTTTTGCTAAAGCTGCCAGAATGCAATATATCAGAAATCGGTTAGCTTTTACAATGGGAATTTATTTGCTTACAAATTTACAGTTCTAAAGCCATGAACATTTCCAAATGAAGGCATCAACAGGCTGGTAATTCTCTGAAGAAAGGCCTCTGGCATCTGGGATACCTCTGTCACATTGGAAGGCACATGGCCAGGTTCTGCTGGTCCTTCCTTCCTGGGTTTCATTGCTTTCAGCTTCTGGCTTCAGTGGCTCCCTCTCTCAGCTCCTCTGGGGGCTTTTTCTCTATAGGCTTCTGGGCTTTTTCTGTCTTTTATACTTTCATAAGATGTGGTGGCCAACATCTCAAATTGGAATAACCTAACCCAAAGGTCCCACTCACAACAGGTCTGCACCCACAGGAATGGATTAAAAGAACATGGCCTTTTCTGGGATGCATAACAGCTTCAAACCAGTACATAGGTAATCTGCCTCTTCCTTCCAGTTGCTAAAATGGGACATTGTGTAGCTTTGTGGAGTTTCACTGTTATGTGTCTTTGGTTAATTCTTAACCATTCACTCTTTAAGTATTGCCTCCTCCCCATTCTTTTCGCTTCTCTTCTCTTCTTTGGAGCTCAGAGTATATGTTTTTAGACCTTTTCACTTCATTCTCCATGTGACTTAAACTTCTGAGATTTAGATTAGCTTCTCTCATGTTACATTTATATAAATGTCTTATGGATGTTTCATTCTTATTCTTCACTCTGACTCTTCATTCATATTATCCCCTCTTCTCACTCTATACCTCGTTAACACTCCTTACTGCTCACATAGAATCTACCCTGCCCTTAAGGCCCACTTCACTTTCCCATTCACTGCCTCACTGCTTCAGCTACCCTCTACCCTCTGCTATGCCATTGACAGTGAATGATCCCACTGAATATATGGTGTATGTGTATGTGTAAAGGGACAATGTGGTACAATTCATCTCTCCCCCAATGTAACGGGCGATAACAAGACTCAACATTTCCACAGCTATTTTCTCTTCCTTTATAAAATGATTTTAAGTTCTTTATCAATTTGAAAGTCATCATACACCTGTAATGTAGATGGGTTAAGATTATCATTTAAATGTCAAAAGAACATTAAAGTAGTTGAAGGCTTGGCTGAAGATGACATAGCCAGGTAAGGGTGGAGTTGAGGCATCAATCAAGGTCTTCTGACTCCCTCACTCTTCTTCCTGCCACCCTCTGTCCCCTAACACCTTTTAGCGCCTGGTCTACCAAACACATCACCTGTCACACACTACCCAGATGTGGGCAGCTCCCTAACGGCCTTTCTGGGAATTGCCAGATCTGATTCCCAAACACTGTGTAGGACCTGAGGACATTAGAAAATTTTGTTCTTTGAGTTGAATGACTCTTAATTAGATACTCCTATTATGAAACTACTTGCCTCAGCGTCCACAGGTTAACAGAGGAAGCCTTTTTCCTTCTTAAGGGGAAATACAGTTTTCAGTGCTTGTTTATGGGTTCCAAAGAGATAACTGAGGCAGTAATCATAAGTCATTCTTGTCTAGTCATTAAATCAGGATGCTTAAGTCTCTCCACAGGGCACTGCTTGTTTGCTTGTATTTGTAATCAATAGATGCTATAATTCCAGCTCATTACAGATTCCTTGCTTATCCAATTAATCCAAATTAGTGTGGCTTAATTTGAAGGAAAGTGTGCTAAACTGAGGTCTCAGGAGAAACTCTGCCTCCAAACTCACAGCAGTTTGCTCTGGACCAAGATGCCCCCTCTATGGCCTGAGGCAGGTGGCCGGACAGCCCCTGAGGCCCTTCCCTTCTCCAGCACCCTTGAAGGCATGTGGATTGATGAGCAGGTGTGGGACAGAGACCAGGGGGTGAAGGTGGCAGGGGAAGAGTTTGCAGAACCTGCTGAGTTTTCCTGTCTTCCCTTTTTTTCAACCCAGGAATTATTAGCCGAGAAGATGCAGAAGATCTCCTCGAGAACATGACTGAGGGAGCATTTCTTGTCCGGGTCAGTGATAAAATCTGGGGTTACACCCTCTCCTACCGCCTGCAGAAGGGGTTCAAGCACTTTCTTGTGGATGCCTCGGGGGATTTTTACAGCTTCCTGGGAGTGGACCCCAATCGCCATGCAACGCTCACAGATCTCATTGATTTCCACAAGGTATCCCTCTTGGGGGTACTGCTTGGGGGGTGTTTCTGGGAGAAATTTGAGCTAAAGAGAGAGCAAGGTAGGCAGAGCAAGGCTGGAGGCCTTCTAATACAGGGGGATAGAGAGTGAGCAGGCAGTGCCAGAAAGGCCACAGAGATATAGAACATCAGGGCCAAAGATCCCAGAGGTTGTATAGATTAAGCTCTGGGTCCCACTGTTCTCTCTGGTTCAGTCTCTCAGCTAACCAGCTCTGCTAACCCCAGTCCCCAGGCCTCATCTCACCTTAGGGGCTGGTTGCTTGGCCCCCTGTCCAAGCTCATGTCTCACCCTGAATTCATTCTCAGGAATGCCCCCTTGACATTCTGGCCAAACCTCTGGCAACTCATAGAAGTATTGTGGGAAACCCCACAATTAGGAAGCTTTTCTAGTAGTGGCACTATTATTGCTTTTGTTCGAGCACCAGCTTCAACACTTAATTTGCAGGTGACCTTGAGCAGCTTCTGTTTCTTAACCATGCAACTGGATATAAAAAATACATAGCTTGTAGCCCCATGGACATTAAATGAGGTAATGTACATGACTGTGCTCTAGAACTGTAAAATGGTTAGGAAAGGTTTTTGTCTCCTAGCATTCTTTTTGTTATCCCTACCCCCCTACCCTGGACCCCACATTGGGAAAGATACTGTTTTCCATGTATATAATAAGAAGCAACTTCAGTGTAAATGTGGCTACACTCCCAGTAGTAACTGGGAGAAAGCCAGAAGTGGAACTCAGTGACCTGGGAGGACAAGGCCCCTGAGATTCCAGGGGTCCAACATCTCCTGGTCCCCAAGCTTTGCAGGTATAGAAAGGTTCTAAGAATCATTTGTCTCATGAGGCTTTTGCTATCATAGGGACTCGTGGGTTTGTATCCTTTTCCCTTCATGGATGTCCCCAGGGATCCAGGGAATAGCTCTTAATCTGACTTTATAAGCGAAGCATGATAGAAAATCACCCCTTTATTAATACTTGGATGCTGGGTTTCGAGTACAGCCTTCAAAATGGGATTAACCTGGATCTAGGCAGATTCCTACTTGTATTGGGTAGAGCCTTTTAATAACCAGAAGGAAGAAAGGGAAAGAAGGTGTGCTATTGGCACTTCTCTGTGCAAAGCCCTAAGCCAGTTGCTCTACATCCATGATCTCATTCGATCTTCATGACTGCTCTGGAGGGAGGCATATTAGCCCCGTTTCACAGATCAGGAAAGCAAGGCTAAGGAGCCTGAGTAATTTGTCTAACTTATCATGACTGGTACTAGCTAGGATTGGGAGTTAAGCTTTGGGATGTTTGCCTCTAAAGCTTTTGTTTTTTCCTCTACACCACATTGTTTGCTCTTCCTGTCCAATTTAAGTTGTTTTGAGCAGTGATGAGCTCATTGTCCCTGGAAGTGTGCAAGCAAAGCTTTAATGTCCATCTCTCAGGGATGCTGTGGACAGGATTTCTGCACAGAATGTTCAGACCAGATGTCTTTGAAGGTGTCCAAGTCTAAGCTTTTCCAATGGCTAACTCAGTTTGTAATACTCTTAGTTATCATCTAAACCCATATGGAGACCTGGTGGCCAGCTTTTATAAATTAAAACTTTAATTACACAATTAATGATTCATTCTAAGTAAAATGAAATACAATACAGAGTGAATGCCTCCTTTACCTCATCTCCCTAATTCTATCCCTAACTTTGTATGATAAGTTTGCCATGTACTTATCTGAGTATTTTCCAGGGCATTAATACAGTAATTAATGTATGTAAGGAAATACAGAGTTTTGGTATTTTTTGCATAAATAGGATAATTCTTTACATACAGCTTAGCAAACAGATTTTAAAAATACTTAATAAATCATAGAATGCATTTAAGAAAAACACAATCCTTGGAATCAGGCTGCCAAGTTTTAAATTCCAACTTCATTATTGTGTGAGGCTTTGGGCAACTACTCAAACTTTTCATGCCGTAGTTTCCTCCTCCATAAGGTAGCACTCACCTTGTAGGGTCACTGTGAGACTTAAATCAGATATCACTGTATAAGATGCTGAAACAAGATACCTGACACCTGTAAGTTATCAGGAAATGCTGGCTATTGTTAAAATATGTCTAGGAGATCTTTCCATGTCAATATAGGTATGCTACCTTTGTAAATACTCCATTGTATTTCGTGGTGTGGATGTATATTACAGTTTAGTTAACTATTCTCCTTTTGATGGCCACTACATAGCTTCCAGCCTTTTGTGACCACAAGTAGATCTGCAGGGACCTCTTGTATATGTCACTTTGTGTACATGTGCCAGTAGGATGGATCTGTAGAACTGGAATTGCTGGATAGAAGAGTATCCACATTTTAATTTGGAAAGATCTGCTGAGTTTTTCTTCAAAATGTGGTGCCAATTCTCACTCCTGCTTAAGCTGTAGGAGGCTGTCTCCTCATACTGCTGCTAACACTGGGGATTATCAGTCACTTAATTTTTTTCCCACCAGGTGGGCAGACACTGTGTCTCACTGTTGTTTAACTTGCATATCTCTGATTACCACTGAGGCTGAGGATCTTCACATATGTTTAATGGTCACCCAGATTTATTCTGTGAATTGTCTGTTCATATCCTTTTCCATTTTTCCTATTTAGATGTTTCTTTCTTATGGATGTGTCAATTCATCCAGCTACTGAATTGCTCTTTAGTTATGTCCATCCTGTTATTCGGTTCTGTTATTGAGATTTTTCTTTTTAATTTAAATGGTCATGCTTTTCATTTCTAGTTTCTTTAATAGGTTCTTTTTCTGTAATAGCTGTTTCTTGTTTCATGGATGGCTAATCTTGTTCCACTGAGGAGATTAAGACACACCTCTTAAAGGCTTTTTCTGTTTGTTTTATAAACATTAGATATTTTCTTAGGTGTCAGTTCTACTGCTGAGTTTGGCATCTTTCTTTTAAGATTATGGTTTCCCTTAAACATTTATAAATTTTGGGTTACGAAGTCATATTTGAACTTTATATTTCCTGTTTATACATCAGTGGACAGTTTCTTTATCCCATACCCAGACCTTTCAGGCTGTAGGGGTCCAAGTTGGCATCTTGTGGGCATGGGAGCATCTTGAACTTTTCAGGTCATTTCGTCCTCCCAAATAACTGCATGTCACTCCCACACTTCCTGATCTACCTGTAGCCAACACCTCTTCTGCCTGGGGTACCCCAGCCTGTCCCATTGATGCTTTCTTCAGCCCCTAGCTCACGTCTCCTCAGACAATCTCATCTTGGATGCCTTTTGTTTTTCAAGTATTCTTCAACATATTTGCTTTGTTGAAAGCCTTCCTTCTTATTTTCCAGTACCTTTCTGGATTATTTGTTGTTTTTTTTTAAGGAAATTTGATTGAGATATAGTGACATACCAGATAATCATCCAAAGTGTACGATCAATGGTTCATGTTATCATCGTATAGTTGTGTATTTCACCACAATCAATTTTTGAACATTTTCATTGCTCCAAGAAAAAAGAATAAAAATAAAAAAGAACACCCAAAACATCCCATACCCCTTCCCCCCACTATTATTTATTTATTTTTTGTCTTTATTTTCTTATTAATCTCTCCATACACTGGATAAAGGGAGTGCCATTCACAAGGTTTTCACAATTACACGGCCATACCATAAAAGCTATATAGTTATACAATCATCTTCAAGAATCAAGGCTACTGGATTGCAGTTCAACAGTTTTTAGGTATTTCCTTCTAACTATTCTAATACACTAAAAACTAAAAAGGGATATCTATGTAATGCATAAGAATAACCTCCAGAATGACCTCTCAAGTCCATTTGAAATCTCTCAGCCTCTGAAACTTTATTTTATTTCATTTCTCTTCCCCTTTTGGTCCAAGAAGGCTTTCTCAATCCTACAATACCAGGGCCAGGCTCATCCCTGGAGTCGTGACCCATGTTGCTAGGGAGATTTATACCCTTGAGAGTCATGTCCCCCATAGTGGGGAGGATTTATTTTTTTTTTTTCAGGTGACCCCCCCTCCCTGTTTTCATTTTATTGAGGTATAATTGCATATTGATAACTACACAGATCTTAAAAGTACAATTTTGACAAGTACACCCATATCAAGATATAAAATATTTCTTTTTCCACATAAAATTTACTCTTATTCTTTTTCTACTATTTGCTCCACCACCACCACACCAAGAGGTTACCAGTATTCTGATTTCTATTATCAAAGATTTGCTTGTCTATTCTAGAATTTCATCTAAATAGAATATATAATATTATATACAATATATACTTTTCCATATCTAGTTTCTTGCTCATCATATATGCATATTTTAAAAATCTGTTTTTTTCAGGTATAATATACATGTAATTATATGCATCTGTTTTAAGTAAACAATTTGAGTTTTAATAAATGTACACACCTGTGTGATCACCACCACAATATAGAGCGCTTGTCACCCCAGAAATGTTCCCTTGTGCTTCTTTTCAGTTAATCCTTTTCCCCATTCCTAGTCCCATGCAACCACAGATCTGCTTCCTGTCACTATAGATTACCTAATTCATCTTTTCTGGAATTTTATGTAAACGTAGTAATATGGTAGGTACACTTTTGTATCTGGCTTCTTTCAGTCAAGGTAATATTTTTGAGACTCATCCATAGTGTTGCATGTATTAGTTTGTTCCGTGTTATTGCAGGAATAGTGTTCCTTATATGAATATACTACAATGTATTTATCCATTCTTTTTTGATAGACATTTCGGTTGTTTCCAATATCTATTTTGAATTAGGCTGCTGTGAACATTCTTGTGCACATGTGTGGACAAGTGTTCTCATTTCTCTTGGGTCTTGCTCTATTAAGTAGGTGCATGTTTAATGTTGTGAGAAATTGCCAAACTGTCCAAAGTGGTTGTTCCATTTTATACTCCCACCAGCAATATATGAGACTCCAATTATACCACATCCTCATCAACACCTAACATTGTCAGGCTTTTTAATTTTAGCCATTCTATCGGGTTTAGAGTGGTATCTCATTGTGGGTTTCTGGTTGTTTTTAATCAATTAATTTAATGTTAAAATTAATTTTAACCTTTATGAAGTATAATTTATGTACAATTAACTGAATCAATTTAAAGTGTATGTTAATGAGCCTTGAAAATTTTATATACCTGTGAAACCACCACCACAATCACTACACTGAATTGTTTTCATCACCCCAAAAAGAGCCTCATGCACTTTCACAGCCCATTTCTCCCTCTGCCCCCAGCCCTAGACAAACACTTATCTCTTTTTATTATAGTGATTTGCATTTTCTAGAATTTTGTATTAATGAACTCAATATAGTATTTACTCTTTTGTGTCTGGCTTCTTTCACTCAGCATGATGATTTCTGAGATTTATTCATGTTCATTCCTTATTTTTGCTGAGAGGGATTCCATTGTATGATGTGCCACATTTTGTCTATCACTTGGAAATGGTCATTTGGGTTGTTTCCAATATGAAGCCATTTGTGAATAACGCTTTTATGAAAGTTCATATATGAGTCTTTGTGTGGATATAGATTTTCATTTTTCTTGGGTAAATATCCAGAAATGGAATGGCTGAGTTGTATGGGAAGTGTACTTTTAATTTTGGCAGTTTTAAAAAATAGTTATCCAAAGTAGTTGTACCGTTTTACATTTCCACCAGCACAATATGAGATTTCTAGTTGCTTCACATCTTAGTCAACAGTTGGTATTAGTGTTTGTAATCTGTTTTAATGGGCATGTAGTGGCATCTCACAGTAGTTTTAATTTTAAGTTCTGTGATGTCTAATGATATTGAGCATTTTTTCACATGCTTATTGGTCATTGTCTGTCTTCCTTAAAAAAATATTTTGCCCAATTTTGTTTGGATGATCTCTATTCTTATTGAGCTGTGAGAATTCTTTATATATTCTGGATACAAAGACTTAGTAAAATATATGTTTTGCAAATATATTATCCCAGTCTGTTGGCTTGCCTTTCCATTTTTTAATGGTGTTTTTTGAAGAGGAGATGTTTGATGAAGTCAAGTTTATCAATTTTTAAAATTGATAGTTTGACTTATAAATCAATTGTATAAGGGGAAGTTTATTTAACTGATTTATTTCTGTGTTTTTATGCCATTACCACACCGTTTTAATTACTGTAGTTTTATACTAAGTTTTGAAATCAGGTAGTGTATAGGTCTTCAGCTTTATTCTTCTTTTTCAAGATTGTTTTATCAATCCTAGGTGCTTTGAATTTTTAATAAATGTTAGATCAGCTTGTCAATTTCCATAAAATCCTCCTGGAATTTTGATGGTGATTGTCTTGAATTTATAAATTGATTTGGAGAAAATTGACATCTTAATAATTAGGTTGATAATCCAAGAACATGGTATGTCTATTTAGGTCTTTAATTTCTTTTAGCAATGTTTTGTAGTTTTTTGGTGTAGAGGTTTTGTAAATTTTTAACTTTAAGTATTTCAATTTTAATGCTACTTTAAATGGTATTTTAAAATTTTTATTTTCCATTTGTTTGTTTCTAGTATACAGAAACAGTTGACTTTTTCCTTTGCCTATATATCTGACAATGTGCCAGTTTATGTAATCTCTCTCTTTTTTTAAAGATTCCTTAGAATTTTTTAATGTAAACAGCTATATAGTCTGCAAATAAAAGCAGTTTTATTTCTTCCTTTCTAATCTTTGTCTTTTTATTTATTTTTTCCTTCCTAATTGCACCAGCTTAGACCTTTAGCACAATATTGATTGAATGAAAGTGTTAAGTTTGAGCATCTTTACCTTGTTCCTGCTCTTAGGGGGAAATCATTCACTGTTGCACCATTAAGTATGATGTTACCTATAGTGTTTTCATAGATGCCTTTTATACCTGCAAATTTTATCATGAGTGGTTGTTGAATTTTGTCAAGTACTTTTTTGTGTCTATTGAGATGATCATATAGTTTTTCTCCTTTATTTTGTGAACTCAGTGAATTATAGTTGCTTGATTTTTCCATTGTTAAACCAACCTTGATTTCTAGGATAAACACTATTTGGTAGTGACTTATTAGTCTTTCTATACATTGTTAAATTCAGTTTGCTAACCTTTTTAAAGGATTTTTATGTCTGCAGTCCTAAGACTTTAGTGTGTAGTTTACTTGTAATGTCTGCCTGTTGTTTTTTGATGCAATTTTATTGAGATATATTGACATACCAGATAATCATCCAAAATGTACAATCAGTGGTTCATGGTATCATCATATAGTTGTGCATTCATCACCACAATCAATTTTTGAACATTTTCATTACTCCAAAAAAAAAAAAAATAAGAATAAAAATTAAAAAGAATACCCAAAACATCCCAAACCCCTTATACCACCCCCCAACCATTATTTATTTATTTTTTGTCTTTATTTTCTTACTCATCTGTCCATATACTTGATAAAGGGAGTGTCAGTTGCAAGGTTTTCACAATTACAGAGTCACACTGTAAAAGCTATATAACTACACAGTCATCTTCAAGAATCAAGTCTACTGGGTTGCAGTTCAACAGTTTCAGGTATTTCCTTCTAGGTATTCTAATACACCAAAAACTAAAAGGGATATCTATATAATGCATAAGAATCAGCTCTAGAATGACCTCTTGATTCCATCTGAGATCTCTTAGCCTCTGAAACTTTATTTTGTTTCATTTCTCTTCCCCCTTTTGGTCAAGAAAACTTTTACAATCCCATAATGTCAGGTCCAGACTCATCCTTGGGAGTCATGTCCCACATTGCCAGGGAGACTTACACCCCTGGGAGTCATGTCCCACATAAGGGGGAGGATTTATTTGTTTTTTGAAAAAAAGATTTTTTTCAGTCATGTCTAGAAATTTGGGCAAGGGGGAGGCAGATGCATGTTTTCTGGCTTTCTATCTTGGTGGGTGTTTATTTTCACTTCTTGATTATAAGCAAATTTTCCTCTTTTTTTCCCATTTAGGAGGAAATTATCACCGTTTCAGGGGGAGAGTTGCTGCAGGAACCCTGTGGACAGAGGGACAGCCCACCAGACTACCATCTGTTGTTTGAATGATATTTTTCTCCTTATCAATTGGACTTCTTTGGGCATCCTTTTTTTTTTAAATACATTTTTTATTGTGAAATTTAACATATATACAGAACTGTGATAACTTTCAAAGTATGTTTTAACAAGGAGTTAGAGAGCAAATTTCAAAGAATATTATGGGTTACAGTTCCACAATTTCAGTTATTTTCTTATTGTGATATATAACATATATACAGAAAAGAGATAACTTTCAAAGTATGATTTAACAAGTGGTTATACAGGTAATTTCAAAAAATGTTATGGGATACATTTCCTCTGTTTCAGTTCTTTCTTAATTGTGAAATATAAGATATGTACAGAAAGGTGATAACTTCCAAAGTACAATTTAATGAGTAGCTATAGAGCAAATTTCAAAGAAATTTATGGGTTACAGTTCTACCTTTTCAGTTAATTCCTTCTAGCTATTCTAATACCCTAGCATCTAAAAAAAATATTTATAGAAAGATTCAGTATTCGTAATCCTTTGTTAAATCCTGGCTTGTCTGTTGCTACCCCTTCCTCTTGTTTAATCACTTGCTCGATCTTCAGGGGTGTCTAGGCAGTGACCACCCTAACTTGTTCATATTGAAAAGGGGTGTCAACATTATGGGGAAAGGGGCTGTGTAAGTTGATGTTCTTAAAGAGGCAGTTGCCTCTGGGTATAAGGACTTGACTGGTTTAGGAACACTCTGGTGGATTTAAGTTTCTGAAAAATATACTTATTGAGAAAAACTTTTATGGAGTCTCAGATACAGACCTAGGTATTTCAGGACTATTGTTGGTATACTGTGGCCATTTGGGAGCTTGCATAAGCTGAAGCTTGCGTAAGAGTAACCTCCAGGATAGCCTCTAGACTCTATCTGAAATCTCTTAGCCACAGTAACCTTATTTTGTTAACTTTCACTTCCGTCTTTTGGTCAAGAAGGCATTTTCAATCCCTTGATGCCAGGGCCAAGCTCATTCCTGGGAGTTGTGTCCCACATCACCAAAGAGAGTCACTCCACTGGGAGTCATGTTCCACATACGGGGTAGGTTAATGATTTTATTTGCTGGGTTGGGTTTAGAGAGAGAAAGGCCACATCTGAGCAATAAAAGAGGATCCCTGGAGGTGCCTCTTAGGCATATTCATAGGAAGGCTTAGCCTGCCTTTTATAGCCATAATTTTCACAAGAGCAAGCTTCAAGATCAAGGGCTTGACTTACTAAGTAGGGGGTTCCTAATTTCACATAGCATATATTCTCTCAAAGATAAACAATCAGTATCCCACATTAATTTCACTTAGTTGTACAGTCGTCATCACTCTCAGTTTTAAACAATTATCAAAACACAAAACATTCCAAAGCTTTTATCAGCCCCTAATTATTCATCCCTAGTATTAGCGTAGCACTGGTAAGGTATTCCTGTTAAATATTGTCTATAATAGTAATAGGTAGTTTTTCCATATACCACTCTGTTGTTAACTCTTTGTACCAGTGTCATACTTTAGAATTATATCATGTAAACACTTATTTATATTTGTTGTGCTAATCTGTGGGATACATGCCTTTAAATAGCCACTTTCGATCATGTTTGCTTTCAAAGCAGCCCTGATACTTATAATCCCATTAGCGAACATTCATCACCCCTGTCCGTTCCCATACCTTTAAGTTCACCCTCATTATCATGTCTGTATATATTAGGTTATCATTCCCCTTTCACTTAACTTCTGTGTATCTCTATGTCCCCTCTATTCAATATTTTAAGACACTTATTTTACATTGTTCAAGTAGTTCACATTAGTGGTAAAATACAATATCTCTCCTTTTGTGTATGACTTATTTCACTCAGCATATGTCTTCAAGGTTTATCCATGTTGTCATGTTTCAGGACCTTGTTCCTTCTTACTGCTGCATAGTATTCTATCATATGTTGTGCCAGTTTGAATGTATTATGTTCCCCCAAACACCATTATCTTTGATGTAATCTTGTGCAGGCAGATCTATCAGTGTTAATTAGATTGAAATTCTTTGAGTGTTTCCATGGAGATGTGCCCCACCCAACTGTGGATGATGATGCCGGATAATTTCCATGGAGGTGTTGGCCCGCCCATTTGGTGGGTCTGAATTAAATTACTGGCACACTATATAAGATCAGACAGAAGGAGTGAGCTTGCTACAGCCAAGAGGGACACTTTGAAGAAAGCACAGGAGCTGCAGATGAGAGACAGTTTGAAAATGGCCGTTGAAAGCAGACTCTTGCTCCGGAGAAGCTGAGAGAGGACAGATATCCCAAGTGCAACTAAGAGTGACATTTTTGAGGAATTTCAGCCTAGAGAGGAACGTCCTGGGAGAAAGCTGTTTTGAAACCATAACTTCGGAGCAGACGCCAGCCACGTTCCTTCCCAGCTAACAGAGGTTTTCCAGACACCATGGCCTTCCTCCAGTGAAGGTACCTGACTGTTGATGTGTTACCTTGGATACTTTATGGCCTTAAGACTGTAACTGTGTAACCAAATAAATCCCTTTTTATAAAAGCCAGTCCATCGCTGGTGTTTTGCATTCCGGCAGCATTAGCAAACTAGAACAGATTTTGGTACCACAGAAGTGAGATGTTTTTGCTGCTGAATTTGCAAATACCAAACATGTTGGAATGGCTTTTTAAATTGATAAGGGGAAGATTCTGGAAGAATTGTGAGGAGCTTGACAGAAAAGGCCTAAACTGCTTTGAAGAGACTGTTTGTGGAAATATGGACTCTAAAGATACTTCTGATGAGGCCTTGCACAGAAATGATGAATATGTTGTTGTAAACTGGAAGAAAGGTGATCCTTGTTTTAAAGAGGCAGAGAATTTGGCAAAATTGAGTCCTGGTGTCAGATGGAAGGAAGAATTTGAAAGCGACAACATGGAATTCTTAGCTGAGGAGATCTCCAGACTACGTGTGGAGGATGTACCGTGGCTTCTCCTTGCAGTTTATAGTAAAATGCAACAGGACAGAGGAAAACTTAGAATTGAACTCTTGGGTTCAAAGAAACCAGAAGCTGATGGCTTGGAAAATTATGAGCTTCCAGGGGGCAGAATCCCAGAAGCTACAGCCCAATGTGAATATGTAACCAAACATGGAACCCAGCAACCATTTCAGTACAAGCCAAGATTGAAAAAGGAGTTAAGCAGAAAGGATTTGTGGGAAGTCCTATTGTCTGATGGCTTTGACCCCTGTGTGCTTCATGCGAAGCCAACAGAATTTTTGTGAGATCTTTATAGACAGAGCCGTTGCCAGTCTGGACTGGAGAAGACAGACAAAGAACAAACTGAAGGAAAAATTTGTTCAAAGACAGAGCCATGGAAGTTGAGGTCTGGAGTCAAGAGGTCTCAGGCTGGGAGAGCAGAGTGGCCCACAGGCATGGAAAGGGTGAGTTTGCCCCAGAAGTTGAGGGCGGGTCTTCCGCCTCGATGTTCAGGAAGTGTTCTGCCACCCCAAGCCCCAAAAAGGGTGGAGCACATTCCCAGGGAATTGGGGAGAGCCTGGCTGCCACCACACTGTTCTGAAGGGGTTGAGCATGTGCCCTGGAGATGGAAGGGAATCCGGGTGCTGCCCCGATGTTTGAGGAGGGTGAAGCCAAGAAGGTGGTCTCCCCAGTGTGTGGATATGTTGGAACACTCACCCAAGAGTTTGGAGAGGAAAGGGCTGTCGCAAAGGTCCTTAGGAAGGGTTAAACTCCTGCTCTCTTAAGCCCCAAGGATGCAACATCATTCTGTAAATGACTCTCAGACTCTGAAATCTAATGGAGTTTGTTTTGCGGGTTTTAGGAACTGTTTTGGTTCTGTTAACCCTGTTTTCCTTACTCTTTCTCCTTATGGCAATGGTATGTTTATCCAATGAATGTCTCTCCTTTGTATACTGGAAGCACATAACTTGTTCTAAGTTCACAGATCCACAGCTAAAGGAAAATTATGCCTTAGGACTGACCACACCTGTAATTGATTTTGATGGAATTTTGTACTTAACTATTGTTACTGAAATGATTTAAG
Source organism: Choloepus didactylus (assembly GCF_015220235.1). NCBI lineage: Eukaryota > Metazoa > Chordata > Mammalia > Pilosa > Megalonychidae > Choloepus > Choloepus didactylus. Next base: position 88,702,230 of record NC_051321.1, on the reverse strand, counting down.
TTTCTGTGATATTGTGGGATGAATGTATTTTGTATATGGAAAGATAATGTCATTTTGGGGTCAAGGGGGTAGAATGTGCCAGTTTGAATGTATTATGTCCCCCAAATGCCATTATCTTTGATGTAATCTTGTGTGGGCAGACCTATCAGTGTTAATTAGATTGAAATTCTTTGAGTGTTTCCATGGAGATGTGCTCCATCCAACTGTGGATGATGACTCTGATTGGATAATTTCCATGGTGGTGTTGGCCCACCTATTGGGTGGGTCTGAATTAAATTGCTGGCATGCTATATAAGATCAGACAGAAGGAGTAAGCTTGCTACAGCCAAGAGGGACACTGAAGAAAACACAGGAGCTGCAGATGAGAGACAGTTTGAAAATGGCCGTTGAAAGCAGACTCTTGCTCCAGAGAAGCTGAGAGAGGACAAATATCCCAAGTGCAACTAAGAGTGACATTTTTGAGGAACTGCAGCCTAGAGAGGAACGTCCTGGGAGAAAGCCGTTTTGAAACCATAACGTTGGAGTAGATGCCCGCCATGTGCCTTCCCAGCTAACAGAGATTTTCCGGACACCATTGGCCATCCTCCAGTGAAGGTACCCGATTGCTGATGTGTTACTTTGGACACTTTATGGCCTTAAGACTGTAACTGTGTAACCAAATAAACACCCTTTTATAAAAGCCAATCCATCTCTGGTGTTTTGCATTCTGGCAGCATTAGCAAACTAGAACATATGTATATACCACTTTTTGTTTACCTACTCATCTGTTGAAGGACACTTGGATTTTTTCAACTCTTGGCAATTGTGAACAATGGGCATCCTTTTTTTTTTTTTTTAAACAACTTAAGAACTTCCCAGCTCAAATCTTTATAGTCTTCTGGAAGCCCTATCACCACCCAGAGGAACGAGTATATTCATTTGTCTTGAGGGATATGAAACATATGGCATCTGTGCTACTGGTCTCTATCCCAGTGCCCAGGACAGAAATTGCTAATGAATGATGTTACTCTTTCATGAAGAGCTTGGACATGACTTCCAAAGAAGATGAGGCCTGTTTGTCATCTCTGCCCTAAACTGAGCTCCTAAATCACATGGATCATGTTTTAATAATCCAAAATAATTCTAGTGCTGAACTCTGAATTTAACATTGGTAAACAATAAATACTTGTTGAATGAACGTACTTCTGAAAGTTTTCCAACACCATTCAGCAGTAGTTCCTAATATGTTATTTCCTACTTGTAACTTTTGTAAAGTCATGGAGATTATAGAAGAAAGGTTTTGAAGAATACAAATGGAAGATATGGAGGCTGCATCTTTAATACATGTTTATTGTTTCCCTCATTGCTATTATCCCATTGAAATTATGAAAGTCTTCTGAGCCTCAGCTTCTACTGCAGATATTGCCCTGCCTTCCTTATTTATCTTTTCTTATGCCATCCCTCCTCTGTCTTGGGATCATGTCTTGACCCTGGTTTTGTAATATTGAGGCAGTGGTTTCATGTATTCCTACAGATATGCCCAAGACCTGGGGTGAATTATAAATTCAAGAATGGTTTATAGACCTCTGATAAGGCCTTTGCTCTCTAGGATGTGGCCCTCTTTATGCGGGCTACTCAAAATGATTACCTCTGTCCCCATCATCGGTTTGATTTTGATTCCATTCCACTTAATCTTAGTAAATTCTTCATATTAACAAGGGAATACTTGTCCAGAAACTCTCAGGGATGGTTTCTCTTTGTGAACCTGTTGTATTCCACATTTATGGACATATTCTTAGAGGCAGCATGTTACTATGGAAAGAGTCAAGCAGGCCTTGGTTTCAAATCCCCACCCTGGAACTTACTAAATTTTAATGCTAGTGGTACTGTATTTCGTTGGAGTTAAAGGATGCATGGACTTTGTAAACTTTGATGAACTGGGTTACCTTACTTGATAGCTGTATCAGACATCTCTGATGTCCCACTTCTGTTACCTCATCAGTTCCTCAGGTCTTTGGCCACTTATTTCACCCCAGTCACCACCAAGGCAAAGAATTTTGCATGGGCTTTCTCCAGTCCCCACTGTGCTGATCAGCTTCATGTGGGCATAAATCAACGGCACTGCCATGTGTGGTGTTATGGGCCTCTCATCTCCTCCTGTTGCTTGCAGAGGCATGAGACAACATGCAACCAAGGAAAGCTGGGAAGTCAACATCCCAAGTGCTTTGATCAAGGGGAGACAGCAGCTTGCAGATCAGTTTTTCTCCCTTCCTCCTCCTGGTGGGATTGTCTTCAGAGGCAGTTCTTCATATGGCCTCTCAGAGGACAGTCCCTTGACATTGAACAACCAGTTCTGATGAAACCAAGCAGTGGACAGCTTAGTAACACATCCTCCTATTCATTTTTCCTCCTCCTTTGCCTCAATCCCCTTTCTTTCTCACCTGCTTTTTTGGGATTGCCCTCCTGAATAAAGTAGTAGCACATAATCTTTCACTTCAAGCCTTGCTTTTTGGGGAAGCCTGGCTAAGACCCATCATGCAAATGTGTTCAATAATTTCTATTTTGCCACTTGGCTCCACGGCTTCCCTCCAGTCTGCCTGTATTAAGGCCACTAAATGAATAAAATGAGGTGATGGCGGGAATCTGTTTTCTGACTCTAAAGTGCTTTAATACGATAACTGATTAGTATTAAAATTACCTTATTTCTATTAGGACTCATAGGAATTCAATTTTAGTTTCAGCTCCATTTCTTATCAACTATATGACTTTGTTCAAGTCATTTAACCTTGCTATACCTTGGTATAACTGAGAAGGGGATCTTTTATGTGCCCATCACTAGGTTCTTTGGCAGGTCAGTTAAGTGATAAATATGAAAGCTCAATCCAGGTGAAGGTCATTACAGACAACAATCACAGTGACACCAGCAACACCTTTATGCTCATCAGTGACATGTCAGGGATATGATGACATTTAAGGCAGAAGAAAGTTCTTTTTCTAAGAATTAGCATCATTGAAGGCAGACCAAGATGGGTTGAGAGTCTGGATCCCTGGGCTGTTGTTCCTGTCACCTCTAATCAATAGGTGAGACATAATAGCCAAGTTTTCCATCCCTAACACACTTATTTCATTTTCTGGGGCCTGCACTTTCTGCATCTCATATATTTTAGGTTTTACCTGGCCTTAAAATAAATTCTTTGTAAGCTGTCCTGCAAATGAAATTACTGTCTGGAAAACTACAATTTTGCCTTGAGGGTTTTATTATGCTAATAAGTGTCAGGATTCTCAAATAAAGGAATTGCTTATTTTATTTTATTTTTATCCTGAGCCCTACAAATATAATGAAAAACAATCAGCTACAAGACTCAGCAGAGGGAAAATTTACAATCTGTACCTAGAAAGAAGTTGTGAAAAACACCGTGCAACTTGATGTAAGATAAATTTCAGGGAATTCAAGGGGAATTTGGGATGCAGATTCAGGGTGATCCTGGTGTGGTGGATTTGGGGGGCTGAGCATTTGGGAGGTGTGGTGCATATTTAGAGCATAGGCTAAAAGAGGCCACTGAGAATGGACCTTTAGAAGGACCCGGCAGCGTGAAAAGCTGAGAGCCTCAGGAGTTTGTGTGCCTTTTGCATTCTTAAGTCCTTCATTACTCTTGGGACTAAATTTGGGGGCAGAAAGACCTTTGTTTTGTGACCCTAGACAAGCTTCTCTAATTCTCTGGGCCACAGTTTCTTCATCTGTGAAATAGGATAAACAATGCCTATTTCAGAGCATCATTGTGAAAATTAAATAATTTGAGCTTGTGTAGTACTAATGACCAACATTGTTTTAAGCTCTTTCATTCTGTGTGAATGTGCATACATACGTGTATGTTAATCCTTACCAGCATGCTTGAGGGAAACGATGCTACCATCTCCTTCTGACACACAGGGAAACTGAGGCATGGGGTCACTTCTCCGGGAAAGTGTAGCACTGGAATTTTACCCCAGTCTGGCTTTGCTATCTGTGTAGACCTCATATCAGTGCCTTCTACTTTAATGTGCCAACCAAACAACTGGTGATGTTGTGAAATGCAGATTATCACTCAGTAGATCTGAGGTGGGGCTTGTGATTCTGCATTTCTAACAGAAATGGCTGCTTGTCTGTGGGCTACACTTTGAGAAGTGAGCCTTTAAATAAAGTGGGAGTTGGCAAATTATAGCTTGTGGGCCAAGTTTGGCCACCATCTGTGCTTCTACAGCCTGTGAACCAAGTTTTTAGATGGTTGGAAAAAATGAAAAAGAAGACTGATATTTTGTGACCTTTGGAAATCAGTTTTATTAGAACCCAGCCATGCTCATTTGTTTACATATTGTCTATGGCTGTGTCTGGCCCACAAAACCAAAAATATTTACTATCTGACCCTTTACAGAAAAACTTTTCCAGCTCCCTGCTTTAAAGTATGGTGTGTATGTTAGGGATTATTTTGCTTCCTTCTTTCTCTGTTTTATCTAATCTATTCTTACGAAAGACTCTAATGCTATTGTTTATACTTTAGAGAAACCTAGGAAAATGTGTTAATTTTTCTAATAGTGTTACCATTTTAATTTTGAATCTTATCTCATTGCTAAATAAGCAAAATGAGGGTCTTTCCCTTCTCAAAGGATGTTAACCAAAAACAAGCAATTAATATCACAGTTACATAGTTACTTTACATGGGTATATGATAATTTATTTTCTAGAACTTATCATTCTTTCCTGTATTTAACTGTGTATATATCTGTTTGCCCTTCTGTCTGTGAGGTCCTGGAAGTCAGGCAATGTTATATTTATCTGTGCATTTCGTAGTACCAGAGCAAAGTCAGTATTTTCTAATATTGTTGAATTGCAGTTGTTATGGGTTGGGACAAATGGATTGCATGGATTTCAAAAACCTGCTTGGAGTAGGTCTGTTCAGATCTATTCTGTTTGGGGTATGCTGTGCTTCTTGGATCTGTAATTTTATGTCTTTCATAAGCAATGGGAATTTTTTGGTGATTATTTCCTCCATTATTCTTTCTGCCCCTTTTCCCTTCTCTTCTCTGTCTGGGACACCCATGACATGTATATTTGTGTGCTTCATGTTGTCATTCAGTTCCCTGAGACACTGCTCGTATTTTTCCATTCTTTTCCCTATCTGTTCTTTGTGTGTAGGATTTCAGATGTCCTGTCCTCTAATTCATGAATCCTTTCTTCTGCCTCTTCAAATATGCTGTTGTATGTCTCCATTGTGTTTTTCATGTCTTCTGTTGAACCTTTCATTCTCGTAAGTTCTGACAATTGTTTTTTCAAACTTTCAAGTTCTTCCTTATGTTCACCCAATGTCTTCTTTATATCCTTCATCTCTTTTGCCATATCTTTCCTCAACTCATTGATTTGATTTTTGAATTAATTTATGATATTTGTTTAATGATCTTTAATTAGTTGTTTCAACTCCCATATCTCATTTGAAGTGTAAGTTTGTTCCTTTGACTGGGCCATATCTTCATTTCTCCTAGTGTGATTCTTAATTTTTTGTCAGCTAGGCATCTGGTTTCCGTGATTACCCCTATCAGATTTTCCAAGACGAGATGGGCCCAGGTCTCAGGAAGAGGATGTAATCAGTATCAAGATTCCCTGGGGATGAGACCCAACAGATTATCAAACTTTCCTGTGAGGCCTCTAGACTCTGTGCTTTTCCTATCCTGCCCAGCAGGTGGTGCTTGTCAGCCTGCAGCTCCTCACTGGTCTAAAATGGTGCAGTGCCTTTAATTCTCAGCAGATCCTGTCCCTGCCAGGGACCAAGGGTGAGTCTGTTTTTTTTTTTTGCCACCCCCCAGGCTCTGGGGTCTGAATTCTCTGAGGCTGGGCAGCCACTTGAGCTGGGCCCTGCAACCCCTTTTCTTAGGGAAGATACTTCCTTTAAAGAATTATCTCCTTCACTTGACTTCTTCCTTTGTCTCTCTATCTTAATTCCACCCTTGCCTGGGTCAGCTCTGACAATTGAAAATGCCTGAGGCTTTCTCTAATGAGCTACTTAGAATGAGGGAAAAAAAAGAAAAAAGAATGAAATCCTCTTTTCAGAGTCAGTCTCCTGCCCCATCCCCCCACCACCATTTTGCCAGTCAAGAGCTAGAGTTGGTACCCAGTTCTATGTGTTCTTTTTCTTGGGACACAGACCTTTTCCAGTATTCTGAGCTCAGCCTACTCCAAAAGCCTCTGGTTTTATTTATTTATTATTATTTTCATTTTTTTCCCATCATCTGTGTCTCCTCTCTGCCAGGAGAGACCTCAGTGTTCCTTTCCTGCTTGGTCTGAGTTTATCCATGCTCGTAGCTTGTATTCAGTAGTCCAAATTTGTTAATTAAAACTGCAATTGGAGCTTCATTGAGCTATCTTTCCTTACTCCTAGTAGAGACTTCTTTTTCCCACAGGAAAGAGTTCTAGCTCAGCCCACCATGCCAGGGGCACCAGCCACACAGGGGCTTTACTTATGGTTCTTTGCTGAGATCTTGGCCATTCCACTTATTCCAGACTAGGTATGATGTGTGTCTGGTCATGGATGTCCCTCAAACAGTTGTTCCAGACTATTTACTAGGTGTTCCTTGAGATTTGATGGTTGCTCTAGAGGACTAACTGAATTCCATACCTCCCTACACTGCCCTACTTTCAATTATTAAGAGGAATAACTAGACTAATAAAGTGAAAAACAGCTCTGCTGACAGCTAGGTTGAGATGGAAGAACTGAGAACTAAAATGTTACTATGTCTTGCAAAACTCTGATTTGCAAAATAGAAAAACTGAACCAAACCATGGCAGACAAGAGAAACTCTTAAGCTCAAACTCCTTTAACCACAGCTCATGCAGACACATTTGTTTTAGATAAGACATTAGACAAACCGACCTAACAGTAACTCTGCATGGATTCTTGTGTTCTAAAGATAACCCCACAGACTGTTCTGGCAACTTTCTAGTTTACATATTCTGAGCAATCTCTGCCAAGGCCATTCTGAGATCAATTTCAGCCCCCCCCCCCAAAGCTCTCTCCTAACTCCCACCTTTGGAGCTATTCCACAATTCCTCCCATGTGTGCTCTCCCTTGCAATAAGCTAAGAAACCTCACTTTGGCTCCATGTGTGTTCCTGGTGGTCTTTAGCTGGTGGGCTTTAACAGGATGAGATCTGTGGCCTGTGGCTTCTATGATACGTGCTTGCTTGGTGCCAAATGTCTTCTCTCCACTGATGACACAGAATTGCAGCAGTGTTAAGTTCCTGTTGGAACAGTGAGTGGTGTGTCTGTTTATAATCTCATCTCAGAGGACAAGCTCACGGAACTTGCTGGCTTGTGAGCTCATTGCCAAGGAAACTGTGTCAAGTGGAGGATGGTAAGGGTACAGAAACAGACTCAAACATGGTGATGCTAGCCACTCTTCTGAAGGGCACTTTGTTACTCTGCAGGCCCAGCAATCACACGGACACCGAGAGGAAAGTTGATGGAGAGGAGGTGCAGGGGGCACCCATCTGCTGAACAACAAGGAGACTGGCAGAGCTTGTCTGTGGTGGGCCCTTGATCCAGTCACCAAGGGACCTCTGCTCTTTGTAGACAGCTCCTCCTGCTTTCTCCCACAGGTGGGAGGAGGCAGCTGAGTGTAGTGGGGAGAGTAATTATTTTGGGGTTATCAGTATATATCAATTTAATCGGCATAAGCAAAACTTTGGAGGTATGAAACTGCATATGTGTTTGTGTTGTGTGTGTGTGTGTGTGAGTATAGGCCTGAAATGAGCTCTTCAGCTTACTATCACTACCTCTCCCTTATCACACCAACTAAACATTTGCACAAGGTTCAGCATAAGGGACAAACTCTGCCCAAATTCTCAGCCATCAGCAAATCATCTTAGACACCTCTGCTGGCTTATAGGGCAACAACAATTTGTACCGATAATTTGATGTTGCCTGAAAATTTAGCCTAGGCCTTCCATAATTTGGTTTGCTTCTCATTTCTTTTTCTGACTTCTTTGATCAATATGGCATATTGCTAACTACTTTTTATGTCCTTATGCTGGCATGCCTCTGCTTAATTTCCCTTTTAGTCTCAGCATTTTCATGGGCTTTTGGTGCCTTTTTACATTCAGTTTGTTCAGATTGGTTGTAATTATTGCCTTTCTTTCTGCCTTTCCTTAACCCCTGGGTTTTTTTTAATTCTGGAGAACATGGACGGCTCTTGGGAAATTTAAGGAGAGCCCCACCCCCTTATATCTAGCTTGTGTGTTCTTTTAGGCCTCATGTTTCTACATTTGGGCTAGTCATTGAACAGAACCACAGAAAGTTCCTTGGGGTAATTAAGGCTCTCCTCCCTTCTCCGTTTCTAAGGATTTATGAAATGCAAGAAAACGCTTTTGGCTTATAGGCAAACAAAATCAACACAACTAAAATATTAAGCTGAGATTAAAAAGAAAATTTGTAGTTTAATATATAAATTAATAAAAACATCTGTGAGCTGGTGGCCCAGAGTCTGACTCTAGCACATTGTTTTAGGAACAAATCATACCTCCCCAAGCCTTCTGTAAAAATACTGTTTTCCATTAACAGCTTAGCAATTTGTTCAAGAGTCATAGAATCCCTGAACAAATGGGTTATTGGAAAACTAATTAATGCTACTTTGCACCAGAAACATTCCTAGCCTTAAAAAGCAGACACTAACTCATAGCTGAATCAGAAACATAAAATCATTTTAGGAACAACCTAATTTTTATGATTTAATATATACCAAGGGAGGAATACTGGGTGTTAAAAGCATTTACCTGACATGTATATAAAAACTAAAGCCCAGGCTGGTAGATGTCACACACTTAACTGTTAAACGGAACGTCATTGTTCACAACAGAGATTTATGTTCTCCGTTAAGCAGTTCAATTATTGGTTTTAGGAAGGTGCCATTTTAGAAGCCCCTGAACACTAATTTTTAACCAATTGTACCCAAAAGTACAATGGCTATTCAAAAAGGAGAAAAAGTTGAGATACTTCATAGACTTTTTTTTTTTTTTTGTGTGTGTGATAACAGATCAATTTTAATTCTAGCACCTGAAGCTATACAAGGGTACGCTTTATAAACTTCATGGACTGTTGTACACATTCAGTAAAGTGACAACTGTGCAATACCACTTAGTATCTCAAAATCAGGAAACATACTTCAGAATTGTTTAAACACAATCCACGGAATTAAAAACAAAATCAGAAGTCATCCACAGTTATACTAATTGTCAAAAGTTTTACATTTAATACTTGATATAACAGTCAATATGTAGTAAGGGATATTTAAAGTGATTTCAGATTCTCATCCTGTAAGTTGTACTCTACTGGGAAGCTTTATTGAGTAGGTATGTGACTGGCCAAAGGTGGGTACAACCAGGACCAGAACAGCAAGTAAAGTTCTACCACAGTTTCCGTAGCCTCCACTTATTTTTCCTTTTGTCAGTTAAAAGTGAACAGTGAGAATTAAATACTTATCTTTACATATACACAAGGTATGCTGTGAAAGCATATTTGCTTACAAACATATAAAAATACTTGTTAACTAGTTTGATAAGAAAATAATGTATAAAAGTATATAGCAAAAACATTAATCATCTCTGACCCTGGAAAGATCAATTCCATATTTTACATTACATCAAACAAAAAAGTCTTAGTTTTTTTTGAATCCCTTATCCAGAAACACTTAAAAAAGAAGACAGACAGAAATTGTTTATTTCTACCCTCAACCTGGCTGTGAAAAGAGTTAAATTAAAAAACTAAGAACAATGAAATGCTTAAGTCCAAAATGAACCAAATATCTGGCCACGTAGACTGTTACCACCTTCAAAAGCAGGAGTGATAATAAAAGCTTGAAAAGCGGTTTCAAATCCATAAAGGAAATAGGCATTTTGGTATTTTGGCCACGGGAAAACAAAGTTATAGCATCAGTTAAGGTCTGAGATGTCTCACTTTTGCAGATTCAATTCAGAGTATCTAAGGTTAACTAAAGCTGACATCAAATTTGTTAAAGGTGGGCAAAAATTCACATTTAAAAAAAAAAATACTAAGTTTCTATTTAGAGTAACAGTAAGCAATATGACTCCAGAAGTTAAAAATCATTTCACACAAACTGAACCCTGACTGACCATCTCTAGGGAGTCTGGCTGGTGGAGGTACCCCTAATAGGCTAATATCGGGGTTTGGCATCCTGGGTTGGTGCACCTTCCAAGGTCTCAAGCTTAGGGAGCAGAGTAGCAGAGGACCCTCCAGCTGTGACTACACAGCCCTTTTGAGGAACCTTGTGGACTTTTTGCTGATCCAAATCAGGGTCCTTTCTAGACTGAAGCCATTTCTCAGACTTACCTTTTCTTCTGCAGGGTGCTGTCTTTTTTAGTGTTCCCACCAGCCATGTTGCCCCATAGCCTGGGATAATGATAAGAAGCAGGGTTCCCACGTCTCCCCCTTCTTGCTGCCCTGGTCACGCATCTCTGCTCCTTTAGGAATTATTCACTCCAAGCATTTCTTCTAATCCCCAGAGCAACTGCTGGAGTCACAGGCCCCTGCAGCATTTGGGGGTCCCTGAGTGAGCAGCCACTGCCTCCCATGCAGAAAGGGAGGGTCTGGTGGGGGCACTGTGCTTGCCTGCAGCAGAAAGAGCCAGGCTTTAGCCATCTAGAGAGACATGAGGTGCCTTCAGAATTGTTCCCTGCTCCTCCTCCCATTTCTCCCTTCCAGGTCCCTGGTGGTCAGGAGGGAGCACATCACCTTAGGGAGAACATCCTGCCCTACAGGGCCGCCTGGACATGAAGATGCCGGTGACCCCCAAGACAAGGCCCATGGAGGCCACGGCTTGCCACCCTTGGTGTGGATCAGTTTGCTCTTGTACTGAGTTCAGGGAGGGGGGCATTGCAGGAAGAGGGAAAGGCAGAAGGGCTGGAAAAAGTATGGCATATTTGGAGGAATGGGGTGTGGTTCTGTATGATTGCATAAGGATAGGAGAGACAAAGGAAATTAGCAAGTAAATAGGCCTACAGTGGTCAGCAGGGTCAGCTTTCAAAGGGCCGCATTTGCCAAGATGAGGAATTTGGATTTAGAAGTTTTGGGGAAATCACCAAAAGTTTTTTCTCCATTGGATTTTTTAATGTAATAACTTTATTTTAGAACAGTTTTAGATTTACCAAAAATGGCAAAGATAGTAGAGAGAATTCCCATATATCCACAACCAGTTTCCCCTATTATTAACATTTTACATTAGTATGGGTACACTTGTCACAATTAATGCACCGATATTGATACTTTATTAATGATAATGTCCATAGCGTATTCAGATTCCCTTAGTTTTTACTGAGTGTCTTTATTCTGTTCCAGGATCCCATCCAGGATGCACATCACATTCAGTTATTTTGTCCATTTAGGCCCCCCTAGGCTGTGGCAGCTTCTCAGATCCATTGCAGTGTTTTAAATAGGGGAGCTGCGTGGTCAGATTTGAAGTGTGGGAAACTTTGGGATGACAGTGATAGAGAGTGGTGTCCTGGAAGAGATAGACCTCAGGGTGTAAAGTAGGACCGATTTACTTGCTCAGCTCAGGCTCGGAGCCTCAGTCTGTGGAACAGGAGCCGGGGGAGGTAGGCGGGCTGCCCCCCCTCCCCCATCCCCGCAGCCCCCACCCCCACGCGCTAGGTCCACGCTCTACCCTGCCAGAAGCAGTGTCAAGAAATTTATCCCTTTAGACTTTCAGATTTATTATTCAGATATGGTTTTCTTTATCATAATTTAATCTTTATTGTCTGTCACTATCTCCTTTTTATTCTGTAGTTTGTATATTTTAATCTTCTCATTTTTTTTTTCTTGACCAGTCTTGCCAGAGTTTTATATTGTTGATTTCTTTAAAGAATGAGCTTTTGGCATTATAAATATCTTTTTTTGTTGTTCCCAATTTTATTTATTTTTGACTACCTATATTATTTTCTTCTTTTCTGTTCCTTTTGTTTGCCCTTGTTATATTTTTTGCAACTTCTTGAACTGAATGTGTTTTCCATTTTTCTTTTCCTTGATAAGTTTATGAGTATCTGAAAAGTTCTGCTGTAGTTGTTCCACAAATTTTGAAATGAAGTGTTTTACTTTTACTGAGTTTTAAGTATTTACTCATTTCCTTTTTGAATTTCTTAGCCCCCAAATTATCAGTAGTATGTAATTCTGTTTCCCAGTACATGGGATTTAAAGTCTAATGTTTTTGTTATTAATTTCTAATGCTATTGTGTTATGTACAGAAAATAGCCTCTGTGATAAAGAGTCTTTAGAATTTATTGACACTTTCTTTGGACCTTATCATGGTCACTTTTTTGGGTGTATGTTTAATGTTTGACTAAAAATATTGCATATTCTATATTTAGTTGGTATAGAGTTCTCTGTATTTAATTGCTTGAAATTGTTAATTGCATTATTCAAATATTCTATTATATTTTTGCTTTTTTTCCTCCTACTTTATCAGTTTCTGAGAGGGCATATTAAATTCTCATCTGTAATTTTTGATTATGTATTTCCACAGTTCTGTTATTACTTTATATATTTAGAAATATATTTTTAGGTGCCTAACATCATATAATGATGATTATTTTTTCTTATCCTGCCATTCTCTTTGATCAATGTATTACATTTCTCTTTGTCTTTTGATTTCCATTTTATCAGATATTAAGATTGTTTCCCTAGCTTTCTTTTCCTTCCTATTTGCCTAGTGTTTCTTTCCCTATCTTTTACTTTTTAGCTTTTTTCTGTTTTTTGTTTCAAGTGTATCTATCTTAGACAATAAATTGTTAGACATTGTTTTCTCTAATCCAATCTGGGAGTCTCATTTTAAGTTGGTAAATTTAACCCATTTGGATTTTTTGTTATTACCATCAGATTAGAAATTATTCCTGCCATCTCATGTCATATTTTCCATTTGTCTTGTGTGTTTTTCCTCTTTGTCTTTTTTCACTGGATTGGTGAGCTCTCTTTGGACAAAACCTGAGGAATCCCTGAATTATGGAGAGCTTGAGGGAACCGATGAGAGAAGGAAGCCCACAGGCAAAACTCATGCAGGAGAGGACTGCCAGGTGGTGGGAGCACTCTGCCCTGCTCAGCCCCTGGAGGACGCAGGCCCTGGGAGTAGGAGGGGTGATTTATTGGGCTACCCGTGAAAGAGCAGCCAAGGCTAGGCGGATGGTGTGCTCACATGCTGTCCACAGTTGGTCTGGGGGAAATGACGGGTATTTACCCACAGGAGGGAAGAGTAAGAGGCAGAGACTTGAAGAGGGAGGCAAGGCAATGCCTGATGGCTGGAAAGGAGGAGTTTCTGTGGCCCTCAAACCAAGTTCCTGGATCATTCCACCCCAAAGCCAAGCCACTTAAAAAATTATTTATTTGTTTAAATTAGAGCAGTGACAGATTTACAGAAAAATCATGCATGAAGTATAGAATTCCCATTGTTCTAGTTTGCTAATGCTTCCAGAATGCAAAACACCAGAGAAGGATTGGCTTTTATAAAAGGGGGTTTATTTGGTTACACAGTTACAGTCTTAAGGCCATAAAGTGTCCAAGGTAACACATCAGCAATTGGGTACCTTCACTGGAGGATGGCCAATGGCGTCCGGAAAACCTCTGTGAGCTGGGAAGGCACGTGGCTGGCGTTTGCTCCGAAGTTCTGGTTTCAAAATGGCTTTCTCCCAGGACGTTTCTCTCTAGGCTGCAGTTTCTCAAAAATGTCACTCTTAGTTGCACTTGGGATATTTGTCCTCTCTCAGCTTCTCTGGAGCAAGAGTCTGCTTTCAACGGCCGTCTTCAAACTGTCTCTCATCTGCACCTCCTGTGCTTTCTTCAAAGTGTCCCTCTTGGCTGTAGCGCCTCTTCAAAAGTTCACTCACAGCTGCACTGAGTTCCCTCTGCCCATCAGCTCATTTGTATGGCTCCAGTGATCAAGGCCCACCCTGAATGGGTGGGGCCAAGCCTCCATGGAAATATCTCATCAGACTTATCACCTACAGTTGGGTGGGGCTCATTTCCATGCAAATCTAATCAGCACCAAAACATCTGCCCCACAAGACTGCATCAAAGAATATGGCTTTTTCTGGGGGACATAATACATTCAAACCGGCACACCGGTATACCCCCGTCTCCCTGACCCCCGCAGTTTTCCTGTTATTAACACTTTGCATTAGTGGTCCAGCCACATCTTACTGATCTCATGCTCCATTCACCCCTCCCTTCTGTGGATCCTCTTCCCGTGGGAAAGCCACTACTTCAAGTGGGGAAGTAAGAATTAAGAAAGGGAGATTGAAGAAAGCCTGCATGATTGCCATCTGAACAATTCTCCAAAGTCCTAATTTGGAGTGGGTATAATTTGTGCTGTAATAAAGGTTGTATAGATATGATTAAGCAGTGGCCCTTTCAAAGTCCAGCCAAACTCCTGGAATTTGAGTGATTTTAAGTGTTTTTATGATGGGAAGGAGCAACCAGTCCCACATCAAGATGCCCCTGTTTGAGCTAACACACTTGTTTTGGTTAATTTTGTGGTTATTTAGCTGTGATTTTGTGACATTTCATAGGAACAGCCCAGAACAACTACAAATCATGCTCTTCTCAGCTGGGCAGAAGTCTGGTAATTAAAGCACCATTTGCTGCTCATTATTTAATTGATTGGGGAGCTTATTTATTGATGAGGATTGCTTTATCCACAGTAATATGAAGTTGGATTTTTAATGAGACAGTCACAGAATATGGAGTTTTCTCCATAGTGGGGACAATGTGGAGAGAGGGTAAAGGCATGAGCTTTAGATTCAGGATGACTTGAATTTGAATCCTACCTCCATCACTTATTTGCTGGGTGACTTTGGCAAGTTAGATGACCTCCGTGCATCTCAGTTATCTTCTTTATAGAACAGGGGTGCTAGCATCCGACACATGGGGTTGTTGTAAAGCGTAAACGGGGTAAAGCATAGAAGACACCTGGTTTGAAGTAGGTGTTCGATCAAGGTTACTTCTCTTCTGTCCTAGAGAGGTTGTGTTGGAAAAAGAACAGCAACTGGAAGCAAAGAAGTTTGATTCAGCACCATGTCAGTCTTTCTGGATCAAGTGCTTCACTTCCCTGGGCCTCAGTTGCCTCATCTGTAAAAAAGAGGATTAATATAATTTTGTTCTCTAAGAACCTCTAGCTGATTCTATGAGGCCCCAACTCGTAATATGGCTGAAAACCCTTTAAGAGCTACAAAATCCTCCCGGTTATTGTGATGCAGGAGGATGAGTGTGAATGGGCAAGAAGGGCATGGTGTGGGGAAGACATTTATTCAATAGTCAATGGATGTTTGTTAGTGTGACTTGAAACTGTACCCTCTATGGGAGTTGGGACCGTGTGGAGGAGTGTCTGGAGGTGGGATTTACTCTGGAGTTAATTCAGAGGAGGGCTTTGGGATCCTTCTGGAAAGGAGTGGATCACGAGGGAAGGCAGGACCATGGTGCATGTGCCTAGCTTCAGGCCAGAGGGCACATGGCAGGAGGCATGAGGTGGGTTTCCAAGCAAGAGTGCCCTGTTTTCTACACCTTTGTGGCTGACATCCAATCCCTAAAGTAAGTGGCTATAAATAGGCTGTGTCTTTATGGTCTCCTGCAACCTAGCAGTGAATCTGACAACAAGCAGTCCATCAGTAATAAATTTTGAATTAAGGAATATTGAGCATGTCTCATCAGGGCACAGAAAATTCAAGGCACTAATAGATTTGGGATTGGGGATGACTATTAGAAGCCATCTCAGGTACTCCCCAATTGTACCTGCTATTGTAACACATGCTTCACATCTAGATGCTGACAGGCTGGCTTCCATAGAGCTGCCTAATTCATCTCCCAGAGGCATCACTCTGTTTGTGTAATCACTCTGCTTTAGAACATTCAGGAACTCCCAATTGCATCTGCAAAATTTCTCAAACTTCCCTGATAACAAGAATCAACAGAATATCAGGTCTCTTCCCCAGAATTCCAAACCAATACAGCCATTCATTTCTTTAATGAGTATTCTGAATAATTCTTAACCTCAAGCAAAGTTGAGGAGACTTCAGAATAAAGTCCAAACTCATCAACCTAAGACTGGAGAATCCAAGAACTCTGGTCTGCAGAGAGAATATGCAGAAGTGCAGGGAGAGGTGGAGATATAGGAGAGAAAGGAAAGTCCCACCAATTTTCCACTCGTCATGAGATACCTTATAATATTCTTATAATAAACACCTTCTGTAGTTTACCTACAATAACTAGAGTGGGCTTCTATAACATGCAACCAAAGACTCTTGACTAATACAGGAAGGACCTTAAGAGGTCATCATCCTATTGCCAAATGTATGCAGACTGGTGAACTTACCGTCTCTGACCCTGTCTCATAGGGCTCGCTGCTCTCTCCACTTTCCTTGTCTTCCCTCCACCCTCTATTCCCGTTCTTAACTTCAGAGTATGGAATTTAGACCTGACCATATTGCAGAGTAACCATGATCCAGTCCAAACTCCTCTCTGCTGCCTGAATTTATCCTAGACAACCCTCAGCATGTCCTTGTGTGTCTCCCATCTCTGCTTGGACACCTTAAACGATGACAAATTCACAACATCGCAATGCAATCTTCAACTTTTAAAGTGTTCCAGGAGTTCTTTCATTTCTCTTCATTGAATCTAACTTTGGTCTCTGAAATGACCCTGAACAACTTTTTTTCTCTTTTTCGCATTATGTTTCAGCTATCAGAGTTCAGCTATAATGTGTGTTTAGTTTTCTTTTCTGTAAACTAAGCTTCTCCTGAGCCTTTAAAGCAAAATTCCTCACATTATTATTTTGAGTCAGTTTAACTTGGTTGCTTTTCTTTGGAAATGCCCTAGTTTGCCAATTTTCCTCTTAAGGTGAGCACAGTCCTCCATGCAGGTTCTGCTCAGAAAGCTGACACCTGCTTTACTTGGGCATCAAAAGTTTGTTGAGCTAAATGTATATGAGTGTATGTAATTGTGTGTGTGTGTGTGTGTGTGTAGTATATGACACATTAGCCCAAGCATTCTTTGAGTCTACATTTGCCGAATGGCTACTTTGTAATAGGAATATCACAGTGCTAACTCACAGGCCCTTCTGGTCAACCCCAACCTCTAACTCTTTCTGCAGGTGCTGTTGCCAAGCCAGGTCTAACAGGTAAAGTCCTTTATTTCTACCCTGGGGCAGAAGTATTTATGTCTGCAATTAGAATAGCTCCAGGTTTGAATCCCAGTGCCTGGGTTCTGGTGCCAACTCTGGATTGGCTCACATTTTGGACTTGGGTTCTACTTTCCCCTTGTTGGGCCTCAGACATTTTCTCTTTTATAACACAGAAGTCTGGGATCATAATATTGGCTCCCAACCAAACTCTGGTCCTTGTAAGAGCCTGTGGAAGGGATGGAGGTGGGAGGGGGTTGAGAATGACACTTGCTGGGAGAGACACAGTTTCTGGTAATGTCCCCACCTCCCATGGCAGCTGCTGGGAAGAGGCAGCATCTTTTTTTCACCAGAAGTTGCTCTGACATCAAAAGTGCAACAGCTGCACCTAGACCTGCCAGCCTCCCTTTTCCTGGACAAAGAACTTCCAGCCAGCCATCCTTTATAAGCCCTACTGTTCCCGTGACTCGGGGCTGTCACCATTTTCTTAGGCTTTAGCCCACCTGTGCAAGGCCGGACACTAAAGCTCCTTTTGATCAAAAAAAAAAAAAAAAAAAGTGCAACAGCTGCTCTCGAGGCTGCTTCTGCCTCTTCTGCTGTTGTCTCCTGTCTGGACTCCCTGATACCTGAGACAGGGCAGACAGGTGGCCAGCAGACAAGGAAGGTCCTGCCCTAGAGCCTCAAGGGCACTGTGCTGCTTATGACCCTGACTGTCACAGTACAGGTGAATCCTGTCAGCTTTGTCAGAGCGGCTCTACCCCCGAGTTACATCAGGAAGGCAGGGGGATAGGGCAGACTGGAAGGGCCTAGACCCTAGAAGCTAAACAGGCGCCCAACGTCCCCACCACTGGGTGGACGCTTGGGACTGGTTATTATTCTAGCCAGATTGTGAAAGAAGTCCTCCATCTCTTGACTCCCAAGAGGAATATAATGTCAGAGTAGAAGTTCCCTGAGCTGGGAGGCAGCGTCCTTCAGCCTCAGCAGTGGAGAGTGGAAGCTGGAGGGGCAAAGAGTCAGGCAGATAACGTTTTGACCTAGTTTGGTTTTCTCTCCTTTGAAGTTCTAATCTTGTCAAGTGCTACTGAGGTTTGATTTCCCATCCTGGGATCTGGGTAAAGCTGGTAGAGGCAGAGCCTCATGGAGAAGCCCAGGGGTAGGGCCAGACAGGATGTGCTTGGGGCAGCCCGAGGCAGACATAGTCCGAGGCTGGTTCATACCCCATAGGGAGCGCCACGGCCAGGGCTGGAAGAACAGTATCAGTTCTAGAATCCACAGGAGCCTGGGGGACTCAGGCAGGGTCAAGGCTAGACCCTCATCTGTTCCAGATGCTAGTGGACCCCCTTTCCTTGGCATTCTGTGGCATGGGTGAGGATAGTCGGTTTAAGGCTGCAGTTTCTGGCTGGACAAGTAGGGCTGAATTTGGTGTCTCTATAGCCAATGTCAGGGGCTTCTAGGCCCCACTAGCTTCAAAAGTCCTTTGGCAATTTAGAGAATAGGTACCCAAGACAAGCTGAGGATGCCAGTAGATCTATGAGCTCATGTCAGACAGGGGCATTGAGGAAGATGCTCCAGGAAGGCAGGGAGCTCTGGTATTCTGTTGGCAGCCACTGTCCTTCCCCGCCTGCCTCCCCCGCCCCCAATCCTTTGCCACCCCCCGCCCCAGCCCAGCCTCCGAGGATCTGCAGTGTTTGTGGCATGTGCTGTCATCTTGGTGGAGGCGCAGATGGAGAAGTAATCAAGCAGCACCGTTTGCTTTTTGGAAGCAACAGAACAGAAGACCTCGTGTCATTTTAACAAAGAAGGAATGAAACAGCAGGCAATTAGGCAGGAGTGTATCAATTAGTGAGCCAGAAAAATGCTTTATAGTATTTTGATGATTCAACACTGTCACAACAAAAACAAAATTAAAAAACAAACCCCCAAACAAATACCAAAAAGCCCACAGAAATTGTTAAATAATCACTTCATTTAAATGCAGTTAACATACATGAAAATGGTAAAAAGCCATTTCGTAGGGAAGAGAGCTAATATAATGTGATTATGTTCTTGGTTTGTAAAAAGAATACAGTTGTGTGGATTCCCATCCAGTGTTCCCCTCTCAACACAGTCCCCTTCTGGCTAACAATCTACTATGACCTTCTGCCCACCTCTCGGCCTAGAAAATGTAGTTGAGTCTTCACACTGAGCTGGGCACAGACACGGAGCTGTTTGTCCTTCCTTGGCCAGACCAAGGGGGAAGTGACCTGGAATTGTGTGAGGTATATCTTTCGCAAGTAGATAAGGAAAAAGACTGTGTTTGGTCATGATCGAGCCTTGGATTTGAATCCCAGCTTTGACATGCACTAGGAGAAGATACCTTAGCCTTTTAGAGATCCAGTATCCTCATTTGTAAATCAGAATATTCCTACTCTGCAAGGTCATTGTCAGGATCAAATAAAAAAAATACATTAAAAAGCTCATGATATACAGTAGGTGCTAAACAAATATTTCTCTTTCCTTCTCAGAGCTTCAGTCTTGACAATAGCTTCTGTCTCTTGGAGTGCCAATCAATGGCGGCATTTTACATCCCAACTTGCCTTACAAGTAATAGTAAGGGCCATTTGGCCACATGGCAATTACAGCCTTGCTTGGTGGTAACTCAAGTTGTTTTCTTTAGAGAACACCTTCCTTGTTTCCACAAGAGTTTTGCCTCCAGATGAAACCTGTGCAAGAAATTTTTGTTCTGAGTGGAGGATGCATAGCAGATTTCTAGCTGCTTTGTATCTATTTGTTGCCTTAGGTTCTTTAATTCTCAACTACAGTAAAGATGTTCAATGCACACAGAGCTAACTAGTATTAGAGCAGAGTCATTCATTTATTCATCCATCCATCCATCCATTCATTCATTCACTCATTCATTCTACATCATGCTCTCCAGACAGGATGTTTGTGAGAGTGGAAGAAAGGGAAATGGGACAGGGGGAGGTTGGGGTGTGCCTGGAAGTGTGAAGAGGAGGTTGCAGAGATGAAGTTGTCCTCCTGGTGGGATAATTGTTAGTATCCGTGGTCAAGAGCAATGTTTGTCAAGTGCCAGATCATTGGTTCCCACAGAGAGCTCCACATCCATTCAGAGATGCCTCCTTGCAACTTGTCCCTCAGCTTTGGAGCAGGTGGGGTGGAAGCTAAGCTTTGGAGGAAGGCAGAGTTAGCGAAGGGCTGAGGCTGCCTAGACATGCCTGTGGAAGTTCGAGCACAATTCTGAGACATGTGCTGGGGCTGGGCTGGCCTGGTTCTGTGTGACACTCATGCTATTAGGATCGTGAAAAATGTATTTATTCATACACTCGATACCCACAGTGCCTCCATTCACACAAACCCACGTGGCCAGAACCCCAGGACCGCAGAGCTGGATAGCCACTAGAAGTCATTTAGCCAGCAGGATCATGATACAAGTGAGGAAACTGAGACCCACGGTGGGGGTGGGGGGGAGTTCACAGGTCCAAGACCACTCGGAGAGCTGGAGGGAGGACCCCGTGACCCCTGCTGTCCCTTCCCCTCACTGCTCCCCATCCCACACAACGCCACCCCTTAGACACAAGCACTCCCAATTCTCTAACCCTTCCTTCTAGTATTTACCTTTATTTTCCTGAGTTCCAAGGTTAGACTGGTATTTCTTAATTTACCAGTTTTAGGCAAATATCTGTTGACTTCTTGTCAGGTAGATGTGGAGTCAGCTCTCCTATACTTCCTGTCCCCCCTTTTAGCCTCCTGATCCACCAAAATCCTCTCAATTGAATGAAAAACACTGTTTACTACAGGTCAAGTAGGTCCTATGAATACATTTTCTTTCTTGTACAATTTTTATTTTCCTAGAATTAAAAATTGCACACTATTTTTCATTTGCACAGTCTAGTGATACACCCGTCATCGTTTTCCCCCATTGGATCCGTCACAGCCTTGGCAGACAGGTGTCCCCAAATGAGAGCTGCTTTTTCTGCCATGTCTGGGATCATCCTGATTTCAAGCCTCAATAACCTGGGGTGCCCAGTCCTCACCAGTCTTGTTGGGATGCTAACAGGAGTCTCCTGCATTGCAGGGGTCCCTGCCCTCCCCGCTCACCCAGGGCCCGTGCTCCTGGTGCAGGCTCGCCCTCCTTCCAGGTACTTCCGGGAGTTCCAGGGTATTTCCCACACATGCTCACCAAGGTATCTGCTCTGGTCTCTCCTGCTGTGTGGCTGCGTCTGACTGAGCTGCCTGCTTCTCTGCCCACTGTGAACCAGCGTCTCCTTCTGGTGCTGCAGACCCCTGCCAGATACTGCCGTCTATTGTGAGACCTCATGATGCCAGCAGAGCGTTGCATTGTGGTAAAATGGGCTGGGGGCTTCCTCCTCTTTCGGTTGCCCCATTATATATTTTAACCCTAGGGCTGGGCCCACCACTGCCCTGGCTCCTAAGGACATTCCACCTTGGTCAGGGATAAGGTCTGTGCTTTGGGCTCCCATCTCCACCTAAACACACCTGCTTTGGTAGAAACACACCGGAGAACTGCAGTGTCCTTAGGCGGGCATCTGTGTCTTGGAGTCTTTGTTTCTGCTTGGGATACCCCCAGGGCATCCGTGAGAAGGGAGGGGAAGTACACAGGAAACAGATCCGTTAATACTTTGAGTCCAACCTGCCTCAGGGCCAAGGTAGGTGCCGCCAATGCTGGGTCTTCAGAGCTGTTAGGGGAAGGCTGCTGTCTGATTTGATTCTTGTTCTCTTTAGGAGTCAGATACAAGTTCCTGGGTCTGGTCTCGGGCCGATTGTACAATGTCTGTATGATCTTCTGTTCCTGGGTCAACCGTGTACTGAGCAGGCATTCTTTCCCAGGAAGTCTGCAGTCTCAGTTTACCAATCTCTCTGACAGGATCCCAGCTCAGGCTCACACTGAGACCCGAAACACTTTATTTCAATGATACAAGTTTCTGAATTATTTTAATTTTTTTATGAAATGATACCATTTTCCATAGAAAATCTATTAAATGCACAATTAAATATGATTATATTAAAATCTTTATAAAATTTTTCATATACATAAATTCATAAATGAGAACCAACTTTAAAAAAATCATATTTTGGGTCAGAAAAATGGCCACCTTGCCTGCAAGGAGTCATCACAGCAGCCTCCCACCCCAGCTCTGACCTGACCGGCTGCAGCTGCCTGAGTCCCTGCTCTCTTTGCCTCCAGGGAAGTTGCCATCAAGCAGATGGATGAGCAGTTCTCAGTTTTAGAGGGAATTTACTTCAGCAACCCCAGAGCAGATTGAGAAACAAATGTTTCTGTTATGAGACTCTCAGGCCATCGTAAACTTGAGCCTCTCTTTAGAGCCCACGGAGGAGTGGCCCTGCCCTTCCGTAACCCCTGAGCTGGGCATGGTGGTCGATGAGTCGTTTCCTCCGCTGGGAGGACTTGGTGCCTCTCCATGAGGACGGGGAGAAGCAGAGATTCAGGCAGTCTTCTCTGGGGGGCTCAGTGTGGACTGTGCAGTGTGGATGATTTGAGTCCACTCAGTTCACTGCCCACAGGGAGCCTGGTGCTTTGGTGGAAGACGGATGTGTCAGTCCCTGCCAGGCCCTGCCTGCTTTAGGTGGGAGCCCTGCCCCTCTGCCCGCCGGTCCTTCCCAGGTGGGTCCACACCTCTTGATCCCATGGAGCAGCAGCTGATTTTATTTTACTATGATGGAAAAGAACAGGCTTATAGGGAACGAGCAGCAAGAGAAAAAAGGCAGGGAAAAAAAAACAACCAGTGTTCATTAAATGAAATAATGTAGATGTTGGCGTTTCAGGGATAATATCCCTGTTTCTGTTAAGGCTCTGAGAGTCAGTGCTGTGTAGGAATTTATTATGTTTCAGAGGTTTTGTGAAATCTCATTAAGTGGGAAGTTTATGGAACTGCCCAGAACTCCATCTCAAAAGGGCTGTTTTCCTGTAGCCGTCATAGAGGAAGTTGTGTGCTCCCATAGTATTTGAGAACTTGAGATTATCTTCTGATATACGTTTCCCAATTGTCACAGTCTGCTGTGATGTGGGTACAGCATGCGCTTACTTAGGCAGGTGTCCAATAATCACTAGCCCCCTTCTCTGTCTCACTAAGAACCTACAACAGATGCATCCGCTTGTGCACAACAGCCTGCGTCAGCCTAACAGATGAGGAAAGAGATGCTTAAAGAGTTTAAGTACTTAGCACGCCTTACCAAAGGATGACGGTGAGGACTACCTGGGAGGGGGTGGTTAGAGCCCTGAAGAGAGAACGAGTGAGAGCAGCACAGATAAGGAAATGGACAATCCTGCTACTGATTGATCTCACGGAAGATCCAGATGCAGATATGCATGCCCACAGCACGGGCTTTCTGCAGAAGGCAAAGCTCTCCTCCTTCACTAGTGTCGGGGTGGAGGGAGGAGACGGGCGGGGGATACAGGAGGGGTGGCCCCAGGAAGCGGGGGTCGCTGGTGCTGTGGCCAGAGAGGAGACTTTCTGTTTCTCCAGCAGGTGGCGCCATCCAGCTGGTTATCCAAGGAGAGCCAGTAATGGCCAGAAAGTGTCTGGTCTGCTTGAGGCCTTCTCCTTCCCAGTCTACAGGGCTCCTGCCCCTTCTTTTCTGGGAATTGAGAAAGAGCATTCTTGTCCTTACCTGGAAAAGTTGACCCGGATGTGTGGATTTGCAGGAGAGAAGGAGAGCTTTGGCATGGCCCCTGGGCTCACTGGCAGGGGTGAGTGGTGGGCAGAGCTCCCGAGCCAGCTAGAATGCTGTGCTTGCCCCTCGCAGCCTGGAGCTGTCTCCGGAGTGGGGTGAGAGGAGCATCCCCCCAGCAACTGCTCAATTCCATTTCCTGTGAGGCTGACACTGAGATGTGGAAAGTCTTGGCATAAGCCAATCAATTATAAGCATTTTCCTAAATAGAACCACTTGAAATTGAATTAATGTGTCTAGAGGGCTTGGGAGCCCTTCCGGTCTTTTTCATCCTGGTACTCATCTCTTTGCACTACACAGTGTCAGCAGAGCGTGGCAGTTGCAGGCACAGATGATGGAATCGAATCTTGACACCTCTAGGACTTGCTGTGTGACTTGAGCAAGCTTCTTAACTCCTCTGTGCCTCAGAGTTCTCCTCTGTAAAATGGGGATGGTAGTGGTTTTTATCCCATGGGTTTATTATGAGGAGTAAGTTAAACATAAAGCCCTCAGAACAGCACCTGACATGTAGCTATTATATCTTAGTGGCTGTTGTTATAGTCAGCTGTGCACAGCACAATTGTTAAAACTAGGTTCATGTAACACCAATACCCAACATGCAGTAGGTTCCCAGTAAATGCTGAGTTGGACTTAAATGGGAAAAAAGAGCTTCTAGCAGGGAGTGGGGAGTGGGAGAGTGTACACCTGTGACTGGAGGGCATCAACCAGGGCCACAGGGTGCCCCCCCTTCCAGAGAGGGACCTGCTCTCCGAGCCACCAGTGCTCAGGGCAACTCTGAAGAGCTGATGTGAGAGGGCGGGGGGTGGGTGTGAGTGCACCCATCTTGGTTTACGCGTGGGAAACGGAAGCAGGGTCCAGCTGTGAGGAAAGGGCTGCTGGGAACCACCCAAGAGCACACTGAACCAGCCTGGGCTGAGAAAACCAGGGACTGGAGACCACAGTGGGCCACATAAGGGCCAGGGCAGGGAAGGAGGTTTGGCTGGGCACTCAGAAGGCCGCTGAGGGCCCCTGTCTCCTCTGTCACTCCCTCTATCTGATTTGGGACAGAGCAGCAGACCCAGATGCAGGGCTGATAGAACAAATGGAACAACCTCTCTGTGCCCCACCTGCCAGAACAATAGGCCCCTCCTGGAGGCCCTTTGCCAGGCCAGGGGTTACCCCTTTAATTGCTAGATTAATTGCATGGTTGGGGAGGGGCATTTTTCAGGGAGAAGTCTGAGCACCCAGGCCAGGGGGAGGGTGGCTTGGGGCAGTAGTTTTTTTGCCAACCAGCTCAGAGGTATTTAAAATATCTAACAACCAGCAAGTCTGTGCCCGTGTGACCTAGCTGGAGCCGGTCCTGGCTCTTCCCTTCTCTTCCTGGGCCTGGGCGAGGCCATCTCTCTAGCCAGCTGACTCTCAGTGGCCTGAGGGAGCCGGGTGGCACCAGGAAGGCAGGCACTGACTGGCCTCTGCATTATCATCTCATCGAAACCGGGACCCTGAACGGGTCAGGGAGTGACACCTGGTGGTGGAGGCCATCTGGCCCTGTACTCAGACGACCTGACTTCGAATCTTGACTCCACCAATTCCAAGCTGTGTGGCCTTGAGCAACTTACTTGCCTCTCTCTGTCAGCTCAACTTCCTTTCTAAAATGAGGGCAATAACAGTGCCTCCCTCACGAAAGGCAGTGAGCAATTTGTCACTATTTGGAATCACTATTTGGATCAGTATTCAATAAACATTCATTTTTATCATTAATTACACATTAAATTTGCATAATCTACAAAAGGATATATACATGTTTGGGAAGAAACTTCGTCAGGCCTCTGGCCCTGGTGGTATGAGCTGGAAAACCTGGGAATCAGAGAGGGTAAGTGTCACTCAGGCCACTGGAATGATTCTCACATGCGAGTCTAAGGGTATAGAATGCTTTGCTATGGTAATCCGGTTTCTTTGCCCCTTTCCCACATCCAAGCAAGATGCTTGGGCTCTGATCACCAAGGATGAAGTAGAACCAAAAGCAGAAAAAGTTATCCAATATTGATGGCTATTTCCAAAGGTCTTTGCCTCACAGGGGAGAGAGGAGCATGTGTTGGCCGGAACAAACAGGGAGAAGGATTTCCCCTGAGATGAGAGGGGTCCGAGGTGAGGCGAGAAGCGAGGGGCTGGAGAGATCTTGGCTGTGGACGAACCTGGGCTGACCCAGGGAGCCCACTGCTGTGTTTGCCATGAACCCCATTTCTGCAGGCTCAGCTGCTTCTGGGGCTATTTTTTGCTGCAGGGATCCAGACCACTGCAAGAGCCTTTCCTCCAGAACTTGGTCAGCAATGAATGGCCACAGCGGCTGCCTGCCACAAACACCTTCTCCCAGTGTTGCAGGTGTGTGAGGGATTTATGTACTGACTGCCCTGCTTCTGGTGGAAATGCAACAACTCAGAACTTGCTACCTATTACCTAGAAGTCATTTCCCATAAAACTGTTCCCTTCGTTCTGTCATCAACCAGGCTTTCCAGCAGCAGCTGAGGGGTTGGCTGTTTAACTGTCTCATGCTCATGGACAAGTGTGCTTCGACTGTGCCTGTGTGAGAGTCTGGCTTGTATCCATGAGTTCTGGAATCTTATTTGTGCTGTTCTCATTGTTTGCATGGTTATTAGATTCTACGCTGCTTGTGGGGCTGGGTTCCCAGCTTTGCCACCTCAGTGCTCCAGAGCCCACCTGAACTGAGTTTAAGCCTTTACTCCGCCAAGCCTGTGATCGACTGTTTGTCACATATAACCCAGCATGCGCGAGTTCAGTCTGATTCTTTTTGGGACCCTTAATGGAGGAAAGAAATGACAGCACTGGACTGAGCAGGAAGCCAGGTCCCTGGTGGGATGGGTGGGTCTGGGGTACACCAGGAGCCTGAGGAACCTGGAGGGGAAGTGGCCCGGGCTCCCCAATTCAGATTTCTTTTATTTCACTGCAAGGGCTGCTGTGGAGTCCCCCAACACTCAGAGTGAAGCAGAAGAGTCCATGCTATACAAGTTTCTTTCTTTAAAATTTTGTAGGTCCCTTTCCTTTTTGTGTCCATGTGTTTTCAACAGTGTGTAACAATGACTGGTGTTATCCGTCATTTGGGGACTAAACAAGAGCCTGATCTGTCAGTTAATGGGCCACTTGGGCAAAGCCTGGGAAACTGCTCCCCAAAGCCTGGCTCAGGGCCCCGGGACGGGTGACGCTACCAGGGGCTCTCACCCTGGGACCCCACGACGAGGTGGGGGAGGGCGTGGGGAGGAAGAAAAGGCAGCGACAGTCAAGCTCCCATTGGTTGCTATGGCAGCGTTCAGAAATGACTGAGATCAACAGCAGCCGTTTGAAATCTATTTGCTTTTATTTTCTCTTCGGGAACAGCTCCGGGTCTAAGAATACGAAGGGCAGGAGCAGACCGCGCGGCCGGGGAGGCGGGATCAGGGGAAGCCCTGCGGGGCCGGCCGCGCCCTTCAGCCTGTTCTGCGGCCGCACCATTTGGCAGCCAGCTCCACCCGAGGAGGGAAAAGTCAACAGTGATACCTGCACATCTGTGCCCCTTTTAGCTTCTGACCACTGTAATGTTCATCAGAAAGCATCGAGGAGTGTAAACAGAGCTTAGGGTTGGGGAGCTGGGTCTGTGCTGCTGTGGATTTCTGGTGGCGCCGGAAAGAACCTTGGAGGTCTATTTAGGACGCTGGGAAAAAATAGGAAGGCCAATGTCTGTGCCTCTAGGCAAAGAGTAAAAGTTTTATTTTTAAAATAAAACCTGGCGAGGAAAGGCTCCCATTGGGCAATGGTGGGAGCAGGGAGTGAGGGGCTATGGACAAGCACCGTGAGGGTGGGTGGGGCGGACACCGAGAGAGTGGAGGGATTCTGGATCTATTCTGAAGCCACTGCTGGCAGAACTTTCTAAGAGATCAGCTGCGGCTTGCGATGAATTTTATATGTAATGTTAGAAGTGTAACGTTATATAATTGGTATAACTACTATTGCTACAACTATTATATATAATAACTATATAATGCAAACATATAATTTGCTCAAATATGACTCAATCCCTTTCATTTTTTAAAAGCAGTTTTATTGAGATATATTCACATACCATATTATCCATCCAACATATAGAATCAGTGGCTTTTAGTATAATCAGAGTTGTGCATTCACCACAATCAATTCTAAAACATTTTCGTTACTCCAAAAGAAAAACCCCATACCCCTTAGCATTCACCTCTCAATTTTTCTACCCTTTCTCAGCCCTACAAACCATTAATCTAATTCTGTCTCTATATTTTTATTTGTATTTACATTTTATATAAATGTAATCATGCAATATGTAGTACTCTGCTGGTTCTTTCACTTAGCATAATAGTTTTTTAAAAAAATTATTATTTTTTTTTTAAATTAGAAAGGTTGTAGGGTTACAGAAAAGTCATCTAAAAAATACAGTGTTCCCATATACCACCTATATTGACACTTTGCATTAGTGTGGTCCCTTTGTTACAAACTCAGCAAGAATATTAAAACATTACTGTTAACTATAGTCCATAGTTTATATTAGGTGTATTTTTTCCCCATATATCATCTTATTATTAACACCTTGAAATAGTGTCATATATTTGTTATAATTCATGAAAGAGCATTCTTACATTTGTAGTGTTAACCACAGACCATCACCCACAACAGGTTTTATTGTGTTATACAGTCCCATGTTTTATCTTCTAACGTTCCTTCTTGTAACATACATGGCCCAAAATTCCTCCTTTCAACCACATTCACCAACATAATTCAGTGCTGTTAATTACACTCACAGTAATGTACCAGTATCACTATTGTCCATTATCAGATATTTTCAATCAACCTAAATAGAAGTTCTGCACAAATTAAGCATTAGCTCCCCTTTCTCTACCCCCTATTCTATCCCCTGATAATCTATATTCTAGATTCTAACTCTTTTGAGTTTGCTTATTTTAATTAGTTCATATCAGTGAGATCATACTATATTTGTCCTTTTGTGTCTGGCTTATTTCACTCAACATAATATTCTCAAGGTTCATCCATGTTGTCTGTTGCATGCTTCAGGACTTTATTCCTTCTTACAGCTGAATAATATTCCATTGTGTGTATAGACCACATTTTGTTTATCCACTCATCAGTTGATGGGTGAATAATGCTGCTGTGAACATCAGTGTGCAAATGTCTTTTCGAGTCCCTGCTTTCAGTTCTTTTGAGTACATACCTAGCAGTATGATTGCCGGATCATATGGCAATTCTGTCCTTAGCTTCCCAAGGAATGGACAAACTGTCGTTCACAGTGGCTGCACCATTTTACATTCCCACCAACTGTGAATATATGTTCTTATTTTTCCATATCCTCTCCAACACTGTAGTTTTCTGTTTTTTTTTTTCTTTAATAGTAGCCATTCTAGTAGGTATAAAATGATATCTCATTGTCATTTTGATTTGCATTTCCTTAATAGCTGGTGATGTTGAGCATCTTTTTATTTTCTTTTTAGTCATTTGCCTTTCCTCTTTGGAAAAGTGTCTATTCAAATATTTTGCCTACTTTTAAAGTGGGTTCTTTATCTTTTTGTTGTTGAGTTGTAGGACTTATTTCTATAATCTGGATATTAAACCATTTTTGGATGTGTGGTTTCCAAATATTTTCTCCCACTGAATAGATTCCCTTTTCACTTTCTTGGCAAAGTCCTTTGAAGCACAGCATTTTTAATTTTGAGGAGGTCCCATTTATCTATTTTTTCTTTCATTGCTTGTGCTTTGGTTGAAAAGTCTATGAAACCATTGCCTACCGCAAGATCCTGAAAATGCTTCCCTGCATTTTCTTCGGGGAGATTTATAGTCCTGGTTCTTATATTTAGGTCTTTGATCCATTTTGAGTTAATTTTTGTATAAGGTGTGAGATAGGGGTTCTCTTTCATTCTTTTGCATATGGATATGCAGTTCTCCCAGCACCAGTTGTTGAAAAGATTATTCTGTCATTTAAGTGAACTTGTTGACTCATCAATTGATCATAGATGTGAGGGTCTATTTCTGAACTATCAATTCAATTTCATTAGTCAATATATCTAGCTTTATGCCAGTACCATGCTGTTTTGAGCACTGTAACTATGTAAGATGCTTTAAAGTCAAGAAGTGTATATCCTCCAACTTTGCTCTTCTTTTTCAAGATTTTTTGACTATTCAGGGTCCCTTACCCTTCCAAATAAATATGATAATTGGCTTTTCCTTTTCTGGAAAGTAGGCTGTTGGACTTTTAATTAGGATTGCATTGAGTCCATAAATCAATTTGGGTAGAATTGGCATTTTAATGATATATGGCAAGTCTTCCCATTTATTTAGGTTTTCTTTGATTTCTTTTAGAAATGTTTTGTAGTTTTATGTGTACAAGTCCTTCATATCCTTGGTTAAATTTATTCCTAGATATTTGATTCTTGTAGTTGCTATTATAGATGGAAATATTTCTTGATTTCCTTCTCAGATTGCTCATTACTAGTGTATAGAAACACCACTGCATGTTGATCTTGTATCCTGCCACTTTGTTGAACTTGTTTATTAGCTTTAGTAGCTTTGTTGTAGATTTTTTGGGACTTTCTATATATAGAATCATGTCATCCACAAATAGTGAAAGTTTCACTTCTTTCTTTCCAATTTGGATGCCTTTTATTTCTTTTTCTTGCCTAATTGCTCTAGCTACAACATCTAGAACAATGTTGAATAACAGCAGTGATGGTGGGCATCCTTGTTTGGTTCCAGATCTTAGAGGGAAAGCTTTCAGTCTTTCACCATTGAGTATGATGTTAGCTGTGGGTTTTTCATATATGCCCTTTATCATGTTGAGAAAGTTTCCTTCTATTCCTATCTTTTGAAGTGTTTTTATCAGGAAAGGGTGCTAGATTTTGTTAAATGCCTTTTTTGTGTCAATGAAGATGATCATGTGTTTTTTTTTCCCCCTTCAATTTACTAATGTGGTGTATTACATTAATTGATTTTCTTGTGTTGAACTACCCTTGCATGCCTTGGATAAAACCCACCTGATCATGATGTATAACTTTTTTAATATGCTGTTGGATTTGACTCATCACCCCAGAAATAGGGGATTGAGAGCCAGAATTCAAGGGTCAATTTGAAATTGGGGATCAGCAACGAGCGATCTTGACAATGGATAGTAGAAAAAACAAGTCCAGGAGAAGTTTTGTGAGCAGTTTCCTACTGTCCTCCTTGAACCCCCTCTGAAAGATCATGGCCAGCGATGTGCCTCTTCTAGTCTTATTACTAATGGCCC
This sequence comes from Choloepus didactylus, assembly GCF_015220235.1. Classification (NCBI taxonomy): domain Eukaryota; kingdom Metazoa; phylum Chordata; class Mammalia; order Pilosa; family Megalonychidae; genus Choloepus; species Choloepus didactylus. Next base: position 88,671,054 of record NC_051321.1, on the reverse strand, counting down.
TCTGCCCATAGTTTGCCCTTAATATATGTTGATGAAATATATACAGGACAAGCAAGCAAATGCAGCATCTTCTCCCTAATGTCCCTGCCAGGGCCTCCTAATTGCCAAGCTGCAACAACACTGTAGGCCCCTGGACGAGCTCCTCTCCCAAAGTCACAGCCGTCCTGGAAGGCTTTTCACTTTGGAGAGCTCACAGGCTGTGGATGTGAGTTTGTGCCTTGTTGGTCCTGCCATGCTGGCTGGTTGTCAGGAGCCCCATTCCTGGGTGGCTCTGCCCCATGCTCTGGCCCCATGGAGTCCCATTCTAACAACTCTGAGTGACTGGGGCCATTCAGACCTCAGGGGCTCAAGGAGTTCCTTAGTGAATGAGGAAAGAGCTTGTAGGAACAACATTATCCTCTCCAAATACCTCCCCATACTTTACAGGACAAGGAGTCTGAGCCCTGGAGTGTATAACTCTCTGAAGCAAATTTTTCTTGGGCAGGGAGGAGTCCAAGCCAAAGCCATGACCAGGCTGGAAGGCCTCAGGGATGCAATTCCCCATTGGAACATAGGACCAACCTGTGTGTTCATGGCAAGGGAGTGAAGTCCTCTTGGCTGGGGGCGGGGTTGTGTGGGTAGGGGATGGTCAGCAAAGCCCCTATCAAAGGTGGGATCAGAAGGAAAAGAAAGAGAAGGGAAGGAAGCTAGTAAAAGTTTTGTCATTAAGCAAGTTACTGCTACAAGTCACCGAAGCCTAATTCTGCTGGGAAACTCTGAGAGCTGCTATAAAGCATGCACGTCACAGTGTTCCCCTAAGGGGCGAGGGAGATGGGGCATTCATATCTGAACTCATCAGGCATTTGATGAGGTGGTAGAAGGGCAAAGTAGACTCTTTGGTGCGAGAAAACCCTCAGCGAGGAAATACAGCACCGGAAATCAGGCCTGCTTGCTCTGAAGTGGTCAGGACCAGGGGCTGTGGATAGAAGGCCACAGGGTCTGTTTCAGTTCTAAAATGGAAGCAGATGTTTTACAGGGTTTGCAATTGACCATCGCAGATCAACAGGAACGCAGGACCAGAGACCATGCCTATAAATGGTTTCTGGAATCTGGATCATTGTAATTACTTGGGCAGGGGGGAGTTACAATGAATTTCTCTGTGTAAGCTCAAGTCCTTACTCTTTCCTTACATACTTTGTGGTTACAGTGAGACTCTTTCTGTCGCAACTTTGATTGAGGCAGAACAACAAATGCCATCCCAATGTTTGCGTGTGGATAAATTCCAAAGTGAATGGCCAAGAACTGTGTAAGCCAGTCCATGAACTGCTTGTTCTCTGTCTGTGATGAGATAAGGAGCTTGAGCCAGACTGTAAGTCAACTACATCCCTAAGCTCGTTGTTTAATTCAGCTGACAATTTGTTTTCAGAGCAAGACTTTCTTGATAAAGGAAGCAGTGCATTGACTTATAAGCTTCCTATCTAGTTTGCCAGGACCATACTTGAAGTAGAAGTGACTTAGGCCACTTTACCTTTTCTCCACACTGAAGGTATAAAAGGGTTGGGAAAGAGAAATAAATTTTTTGGAGAAGTGTTGTAAAACCAAGCATAGAGGGAGGTACTTCCATGGAACTACTATGAGAGTTTATTGAGAGTCCTGCCGAAAAATCTAAAGGGTAAAAGATAGGCTCACTGTAGATGCATCAGCTGAAGGAGAGGTAGCTGAGTTGCTACTGCTCTGTCCCCCCAGAATTTAATTGAGCAAAGGCTGCATGTGTGTTTTTCCCTTGAGCAATGAGGGCTCTGCAAGCGAGGGCTGTGGTCTAAGGTCACCTTCATCCTGGGCTGCCTGCAGGACCTATAGGACCTCAGCAGAAATGACCTAGACGTGGACCACCAGCTTCCCCAGGTGCTGCAGAAAGGTTACACAGCTCACCAAAGTAGAGACATGCCTCTTCACACCAAGGGAATAGCAGGGAAGAGATGCCTACAGGTGGGGTATCTGGAGAGCCCTCCAAAGCTTCCAATTAAAGAAATACTGGGAAATATTAGCCAGGCCCAGGGGGTAAAAACCACTTACAATGCTGCTACTCAGGTAAGGGCTTTTCCTGCTCTCTTTACTTCCCCGTACTCTGCCGACATTGGAGGAGTCAAAAATGGCAGCCAGGAAATGGCGGGTGGGAGGATGGTTGAAACATTGACCATGAGTTGGTGAGCTGACAATTGTTGAAGGTGAGTGCCGGGTTTATGATACCGTTCTTTTTACATTTGTGTATACTTGGAAATTTCCATATTCACAAATTAAAAGAAATGGAAAGAAACAGTAGCTAGCAAGTGAGGGAGGAGGTAAGTGAGAAGAGAGAAACTTTGCACCAGCAGCAAACCCTAGCAGAAGGAGAGGATATGACTTATTTTCAAATAAAGACTGTGTTGATTATTATATAGAACTAGACCTTCTAATTTCTCAATTAAGACAGAGTTTTGTGAATTTCAATGACTAAAGGGCTTTATACTAACCAAGAATGAGCAGGAAAATCCTGTGAATTTATTCCAGAGGGCACATGAAATGACTACTCTCACTGAGCAAATTTAAAGGGCAGTAGGCAGTTGTAGCTAGGGGCAAACAATGGCCATTTTACGTTGTGTGGTTTTAATTTGGGTTCAGAAAGAATGCGGATTTGAAACCCGCTGGATGTGTAATCTTGAGTAAGTTCTTTTTACCTCTTTGGACTCAAATCTTCTCATCTGTAAAATGTCTGTGATGATGACTGGGGAAGGCCATTGCAATAGAGATGGCACATATAATGTGCCTTGTATAGCAAGTTGTAGATGTTACTGATAATATCATTATTTTGCTATTTTATTGTTAATGTAGCAATTATGCAGCATTGGAATTATAGTCAACAAACGTTTATGGAGCATATACAACATGCCAAGCCCTGGGAGGAGCCTGGAGGATATGGAGGAGAGTTTACATCTTGATTTTTTTTAAAGAGAGTGAGAGAAGGTTCAAGATGCATGATATTGACTTATACAATATTGTAATTGCACTAAAAAGATAAAAGGAGTGCTGGGATAAAGCTGTTTTGTGATTTTATCTCATGAGCTTTGCCTGTTCAACATACGGGTTACTCTCAGGGGATCAGCAGTAAACCTTGCAAATATTAAGGGCTTGGGGTCCTGTCTTTGGAGAAGTTTCCTGAACAGCAGCCACGCTGGGCCTTGGTGCAGCAGCTGAGAGCAGCAGCCTGCCTGCGTCTGAGAGACCACCCCCACTGGAAGGCTAGTTCCATTGTGTCCGGTGGTGTGGCCTTAGTAGCATCAGGTCCACCCTTGAGCCTCAGTTTCCTCATCTGTGAAGTGGGAGAAGGGAAGGGTGGGGAATGGAAGCATTTCAGAGGTGGTTTTACTTGCTAAGAGGATCAGAAGTAGCATAGCCCAGGGCAACAAAATGGAACTTAACATCTCCAAGGTCTATCTCCTAGAAAGTTGGAGAGAAATCCCTACCCGGTGATGATCACTGTTGAGCGAGTGCTGAGTCTGGAGTCTGGAGGAGACTGAATTCGCATCCAGACCGGGTAGCACGTCATGTGGGCCCAGATGCAAAAGCAATGCCTGAAGATCAGGAAGAGTACCGCGGCAAGCGCAGACTCTGGTGTGCAAGAAACTATTACTTCATTTTCCCAAACCAGTTTCATTTTGGGCCTTCGTTCTGTTGGTTAACTAACTGGGAAATTGCGCTCGCTCTTTCCCGGGGTTTCCTGCTGAGACCCCAGGGCTTCCCCAGGATCCGTGTCTGGTCGCGGGTGCCCATGTGGGTGGATCCTGGAATGATCTGTCCTCAGGGCCAGCTACGGCTGTGACGCCAGCCTTTTCGCTGGCACAGCCTCGCGGTCCTGTGGCTCCGCTTTGTGCCACGTGCCCCTTGGTCATGGGGTCCTCTGAGGGGCTGCCTAGGCGGCCCCGGCCTCCGTGTGCCTCAGAGCCAGCCCTTCCTCGGGAGTTCTCCGGTTTCCGGGATGCTGTCTGCCGCTGGCTTTCTCGAGACCCCTGGTCAAGGGCTGCCTTTTACTGCCCCCCTCAGGGGCATGGGCACGCGAGGTTCGGTACAAGTCTACACAAATACTTCTCTTGCTTCTGCTGAGACTCGGCTTTTGGAAATAAAAGCCAGAAATCTCACAGGCTATTTTTGCTTTCTACCCTGCTCCACCTTTCCCCCAAGCACAGAAAACTGTAGCTCTATTTGTAAAGATTTTGGTGGGCCCAGTGGGCAGCTGTCTCTGAAGCTGGCTGGGCCTTGGAGGGGACTTTTGTTCGTTTTGAAATAGCCAGAGATCACACAGACACTGGTCTGCACTGATTTTACCCTACCCCCCACCCCGACTCACCCCATCAGCAGAAAGGAGGATGAATATCAGATTATCCCAACCTAAGGGATGATTATATTTATGATTTTGCAGAAGACTTTTTTCCTTTTAATTTCATTAATAATATGATGAGCAATGAAATAGATATATTAGACATTTTAATGTACTTTTATTATGAAAGTAACAGAAACATTGCAGAGAATTAAAAAAAACGAGAAAGGAGAGGAATGAGGGAAGGTCAGGGGAAGGAGAAATGAAGATGATAGCGAGACACACATCACTCAGGGATACTGAGTTATGTGCCAGAGTCCTGGGTGTTTCATGTGTATTCCCTTTTAATCGTCACCACATCCCTGTGGGAAAAGCATTGTTATTAACATTCTGCAGCTGAGAACACAGAGGCACAGAGAGGTTAAGTAATTTTCCTAGAATCACACAGCTCCAGGCAATCTCATTCACCATCAGACAATACTGTCTCCCGAATATTATATTCCCACATCAGCAGATTGGGTTCCTTTCTTCTTTGTGGCATTCTCTAAATAATTTTTTAATTTTGATTTCCTTTTTTAATCAAGCTCAGGAGGTGTTCTTAATTTTCAAGAACTCAGTTTTTATGATGATACTTTACTTGTTGATTTCTAATGTCATTGGATCATGGTCAGAGAATGTGGCTTGTAAATTTCTGAATGCTGGAATTTGACAAAGTTTTCTCTTTGCCAAAGGATGTGATCAATATTGTAAAAGGTCCTTGCATATGAGAAAGGTACACACACACACACACACACACACACACACACACACACACACACTATCCTCAATTAAATCATTCCTTGCTTATCTTTTACCTACTTAATCTGTAACATTTAAAAGAAACATATTCATATTTAATTCATACTGTATTTGACTTAAGTTTTCATTGTGTTATGATAGGAAGGTTTGATTTGGTTGCTATATTATTTGGTGACAGCAACATGACAATTATAGTGTCATCATGGCTTGTATCTTTTATCATCACACCATCTGTTGTGTTAAATGCTTTTGACCTGAAATTATAATTTGTCTGATATTGAGATTATTGCCCAGCAGCTTATGGAAGTATTAAAAGGTGCAAGTTAGCTTTAAATTACATTAAACATTTTAAAGATATTTTATCAGTCAACACTCAGCTATGGAAGATAAAAAAAAAAAATTAGTACTCTTACTTTTTTTCCATCTGTTTCCTCTACATCTTTATTTTTGTTGGTTATATTATTTCTACTAGGTTAAGGCTTATAAAATTTACATTCTGGTCTTTAAATTACACAATTGTTTAGTTCCAGTTTTTATTTAAATAGATTAAATAACCACCAGCAATCCTTTACCAGAAATTTTCATATCTGATTTTTAATTTTGATTATTTATTAGTAGTTGAATCTATCATCAAGGAGTTTTTACAAGAAGGCCTCAGAGTAATGTATGTCCAGCACTTAGCACAATTCCAGGCAGTAATCATTGTTAAATGTTATATAATAATGATAAATAGAATAATAGAATAGAATACCTTTTATTCTTTCGAGAACATTCTTATTCATCAACTTTTGTTTTCCTTTTCTATTGATGTTCTTTTGTTCTTCACAGAACAAAAACATTATCTCTTTGCTTTTTTGAAAGATATATTTACAGAAGCATTTCTTTTCTCACCTGCCTTTTTATTTTGGTTTCTTTCAACAAGCAAAAACTTTAATGGTATGTAATTAAGTTTGATGATCTATTATTTGTGATTTCTTTTACTACTTCTAATTTACATATTTGATATTCAGTGTTATGTTTGTTTATTTCTTTAATTGGAATTTAGTATTTTAATATACGTCTCTGTATCCATTTAGAAGTTTATTTGGTATATGGCCTAAGGAGAAACTCAAAATTATTTTTTTCCCGAATTCATAACCAACACAAATTTTTGAGAAATTTTTCTCTTTCCTTTATTTGTTGAACATTGTATTCTAATCATATGCACACACACATACACACACCTATGCTTTCTCTCTCCTGGCTGCCTATTCTGTATTTTTATGATATAGGGGTTAGCCCTGCCTTGCAAGAAACATTGATTGTCTCATCTAGATAATTCTCTAAATCATATTTTTCCCAAACTGAGTTTTCTGTGTTTCGATAAAGTCTCTGCAATATACAGTGCAAAAACTACTGTCACATTGCTTATTTCTTCAACCTCAACTTAAGAGAAGCCCAAACTGCTACTTGCCATGTTTAACTAAGAAACTTGGGAGTAGTTCTCTCTAAAAGGTGTGTGTGTGGGGTGGGGTGGGGTGGGGTGGGTGTGGTGTCCATCTTCCCAACCTTGTTGGGAGACCAGCTGACCCTAATTATTCAGATTGATTCGCCTCCTTCTCTTCTGGGGAACAACTTCTGACACCAAAGCTCTCAAGCTTCTCCAGACTGCACTGGGTCACAAGAGGTTTCTCACACCACTGCATCGGGACAACTGGGAACTCTTCATGTGCTTGGCAAACAAAAAGGCCAATCTGGTCACTATCTGTAGGAAAAACACACCCATTCCTGCCTCTATTGTACTGTTTAGTAGTTTGTTTTGTTATTCATCTTTCCGAATAATTTTTTTACAGTATTTGTTATTTATCTTTTTACAAGCCGTTCTTTCTTACCATACTGCAAGTTGGTGGATGACAGGAAATAGATCTTTTTATTCTGAATCTCCAGTGCAGAGTACAGAATCTCATCACATGATTGAGGCTTAATTACTACTCATTATTGAATGATTGACTTCTCCCCCCAAACCAAATAACCAACCAGCCTATTGACCAACCATCATACAACCAAACAGCAGTGACACAATTGTCAAGGTAATTTCTTAAATGTACCTGAGTCAGTTGTGTTTGTGTGCAAGCTGGCAGTGTCGGTTATTGGATCTAGATTCTGTGGCAAATTCAGGAATGAATCAGACAATGATTCCCTTCCTTAAGGAACTCAGAATTTCAAAGGATAGATGACACATTAGCTTAAATATAATCCAAATGGAAAACTGGTGCCACTGTGTATCAGGTAAGAGAAGAAAGGAAGATGAAAATATTTTTTTTCCCCATTAACCTTTGGGGATAGGAAGCACCATAATTTTGGTCTTATTAAAAGCTGCCCTGTGATTAATTTTTCCTTCTAAGAAGCAATTAAGGAATTATCATCCAGAGAGATTGTGACAAAAGGAATTAAATCATGCCACCTCTGTTCAGGTGGAGTAAGGCTCAGCTTTGAGTATTGAAAATCGAGTTTATTTGGAGCAAAGGCTTACATCTTGTCCTTAACTTTTGCCCAGGTGCTGTATAAGAACCACTGGGTGGATAAGTATCAAATTATCGAGAATTACTTAGCAAATACAATCTACAGTGCTAAATGGGATATATTATAATCATGGGGTGATAATCAGAATAATAATAATTTAGCATGTTTAGTAGACTCCAAGGGAGAATAATCTGTTTCAGCCTGTTAAAGGCACTTACATTTTGAGATATAAAACTGTACTTTTCAGTGTTATAGAAAGTAGTTAATTATTTCCAAATATTATTGAAATACTGGATAAACCATTTTGCCTCCATGCTGCAATCATATTGTGTTCACAAGTGCATCTAATTAGAAACAGTTTATCAGAAAATTTTGCAAACCCAGTGATTTTTCTAAGATGCTAAGTGGGAAAGGTTGTAACAGCTTAAAAAAAAATCTACATAAAACATCAAGTCCAAAATATCTACAGGTTCATAGAAGAACAGAGTAGGAAGTTCCCGGTGAGCTCACTTAATTCAAAGCCTGCCCTCTCCTTAGGAGAAAAGAGTGGGTGGCCCTGCAATGTTTCTTTCTTGCCAAGTAGGAGTCTGACTGGAAGCAGAGATGGTGCTTTCTTAGTTCCCATCTAGTGCTTAGAACCCTACATGTTGGTGTCTTTGGTGGACTTTTCTGGAAGGAATGAAATTTTTTTTTTAATTCAATTTTATTGAGATATATTCACATACTATACAATTGTTCACAGTACCCTTATATAGTGCACACATCACCACAATCAATTTTTGAACATTTTCATTACCACACACAAAAAAGAATAAGAATAAAAGTTAAAGTAAAAAAAGAATACCTGAAACATCCCATACTCCCCATCCCTCTCTATTGTTCATTTACTTTTTGTACTCATTTTTCTATTCATCTGTCCATACACTGGATAAAGGGAGTGGGAGCCACAAAGTTCTCACAATCACGTGATCACATGGTGTAAGCTATATAGTTATACAATTGTCTTCAAGAATAAAGGCTACTGGGTTGCAATTCAACAGTTTCAGGTATTTCCTTCTAGCTATTCCAATACACTAAAAACTACAAAGAGATATCTATATAATGCATAAGAATAACCTCCACAATGACCTCTCAACTCTACTTGAACTCTCTCAGCCACTGAAACTTTATTTTGTTTCACTTCTCTTCTCCATTTTGGTCCAAGAAGACTTTCTCAATCCCACGATGCGAGGGTGAAGCCCATCCCCACGAGTCATGTCCCACGTTGCCAGGGAGATTTACACCACTGGGAGTCATGTTTTACGTAGGAGGGAGGACAGTGAGTTTACCTGTAGAGTTGGCTTAGAGAGACAGGCATCTGATCAACAAAAGAGGTTCTCTGGGGGTGACTCCTAGGCACAATTTTAAGTAGACATAGCCTCTCCTTTGCAGTAACAAACTTCATAAAAGCAAGTCCCAAGATCTAGGGCTTGGCCTTCTAAATTGGTAGCCCCTAATGCTTGGGAGAAGAATATCATTAACTCCCCAGGTGGGGAAATTTAATATTTCCATATTTTCCCCAAGTACCTCAAGAGGGCTCTGCAAATACATTTTATTCTCTGCCCAAATTTCTCTGGGATGTACTGTGGCTTCACACTAACCTGCACAAACCAACCAGATTTCACTCCCTATTCAACGTTCCATGTAATTACGGTGTTTGAATAAACTGACCATACAAGTTAAATTATATAGTGTGTTACAAAAAATATAGATTTCGCACCTAATAAACATCTCTTCCTTTGGTCTCATACAGAAGTTGAAGTTTTAAAAACACCATCAATATCATTCTTTACCCTTTAGTCTGATTTACCTTAGTCCTAACCAAGTCCATTTCATTCACATCTATAATTGAAGTCTGATCTCTATTTTCAGGCTTTTTAACATTTGCTGTATGGGGTAATCTTGACATTCATAGCTGCCAGACTCTGGTTCAGAGCCTCAGGTGTCACAAAGATACCCAAAGTCCCAGGGACCAACCAGGTTATACACAAAGAGCTCAGCATCTCAGAATTTAGAAATAGCCATTACAATTCAGGAATAGATGTGACTGCTGTAAGAGCTTACAATCCTTTACAATAAGGCTTCCTCTGATAACCTGTGCTCTCAGATCCAATTCTCAGAGTTTGCACACTGTTGTTAGTCCATATTAGTGAGGCATTATAATGGTTTTCTTTTCATTTCTGGTTTATTTCACTCAACATACTGTCCTCAATGTCCATTCACCTTACAACTTTGCTCCTTCTTGTAGCAGCTCAATATTCTATTGTATGTGTACTCCACAGTTCACCATTTCATTCATCAGTCAATGTACCCTTAGGCCACCTCCATCCATGGCAAATTGTGAATACTGACACCATAAACCCCATTGTGCAAATGTCCATTTGTGACCCTCCTTTCAGTTCTTCCAAGTATATTCCCAGTAACCAAGTTGCAGGACCGTAAGGCAACCCCATGCTTAGCTTCCTGTGGAACCACCACACTGCCCTCCAGATGGGCTGCACCATTGTACTTCCCTGCCAGTGGTGATTAGCTACATCCCTTTCTCCACATTTTCTCCAGCACTTGAATCCCTCTATTTATTTTTTAGACAGTTTTATTCACACACCATACATTCCAACCTAAGAATCAATGGTTCCATGTATAGTCACATAGTTATGCATTCACCACCACTATTTATATAAGGACTTTTCCATTTCTTCCACAAGGAAAGAGGAAGAGGAGAAAAAAGAGAAAAAAGAAAAAGAAGAAAAACGACAACTAAAAAGCAACAAAAGAAAAAATAAAATTAAAATAAAATACAATAGAAAAGTCAGACAACAACACCAACACCAAGAATTCCATACACCTCCCTTATATCCCCCTCTTACAGACATTTAGCTTTGGTTTATTGCCTTTGTTACAGTTAATGGAAGCATATTAAAATGTTAGTCTTAACTATAGACTCTAGTTTGAATTGGTTGTATTTTTCCCCAATACCACCCTATTTTTAATACCTTGCAAAGTTGACATTAATTTGTTCTCCTTCATGTAAAAACATTCTTATACGTGTACCTTTAATCACATTCATTGGCCACACTAGGTTTCGCTAAGCCACACAGTCCCAGTCTTTATCTTATATCTTTCCTTCTGGTGTCCTACATGCCCCTAATCTTCCTCTTTCAACCATACTCACAGTCACCTTTTTCAGTGTACTTAAAATATTAGGCTACCATTATCCAATATTGTGCTCCAAACCTCTCTCTCCTGACTTTTCCTATCTGCCTATAGTGCTCCCTTTAGTATTTCCTGTAGAGCAGGTATCTTGTTCACAAACTCTCTCAGTGTCTGTTTGTCTGAAAATATTTTAAACTCCCCCTCATTTTTGAAGTACAGCTTTGCTGGATATAGAATTCTTGATTTGCAGTTTTTTTTTTCCCCCAGTATCTTAAATGTATCACACTACTGCCTTCTTGCCACCATGGTTTCTACTGAGTAATCTGCATGTAGTCTTATCAAGCTTCCTTTGTATGTGATGGATCACTTTTCTCTTGCTGCTTTCAGAATTCTCTCTTTGTCTTTGACATTTGATAATCTGATTAAGTGTCTTTGTATAGGTCCATTTGGATATATTCTGTTTGGAGTATGCTGCGCTTCTTGGATTTGCAATTTTATGTCTTTCATAAGAGATGGGGAATTTTCATTGATTATTCCCTCCATTATTCTTTCTGCCCCTTTTCCCTTCTCTTCTCCTTCTGGGACACCCATGACACGTACATTCATGGCTTCATGTTGTCATTCAATTCCCTGAGATCCTGCTCATATTTTTCCCTTCTTTTCCCAATATGTTCTTTTGTGCTTAGGATTTCAGACTTCCTAACCTTCAGTTCATGAATCCTTTCTTCTGCCTCTTCAAGTCTGCTGTTGCATGTCTCCATTGTGTTTTTCATCTCTTCTATTGTGACTTTCATTCCCATAAGTTCTGCCACTTGTTTTTGCAAACTTTTGAGTTCTTCCTTATATTCACCCAATGTTTTCTTTATATCCTTCATCTCTTTTGCCATATCATCCCTCAATTCATTGATCTGATTTTTGAATTGATTTAGCATATTTGTTTGAACATCTTTAATTAGTTGTTTCAACTCCTGTATCTCATTTGAAGTGTAAGTTTGTTCCTTTGTGCTGTATCTTCGTTTTTCCTTATGTGACTAGTAAATTTTTGTTGTCTGGGCATCCGGTTTCCTTGATTCCAGATTTTCCCAGACCAGACAGCCCAAGTCTCAGGAGGAGGGTGTAATTAGTATCCAGTTTCCCTGTGGATGAGACCCAGAAGACTGTCAGACTTTCCTGTGAGGCCTCTAGACCTTGTGCTTTTCCTATCCTGTCCAGCAGGTGGCGCTTGTCCGCCTGCAGCTCCCTACTGGTGTAAAGAGGTGCGGTGCCTTTAATTCTCAGTGGACCCTTTCCTGGCCAGGTGCCAAGGGTGTCAGAAGCCAAACTTAATTTGTTTCTTTTTTTTTCTTTTTCCCACAGGCCCTAGGGTCTGAATTCTCTGAGGGAGGGCAGCCACTTGAGCTGGGCCCTGCTCCCCTTTTCTTAGGGAAGATACCCACTTTAGGGAGCTATCCCCTACACTTGATTTCCTCCTTTGTCTCTCTGACTATCTTAACTCCACCCTTGCCTGGGTCAGCACTGACGAGTGTAGCTTGTATTCAGTAGTCCAAATTTGTTAATTAAAACTACAGTTGGAGCTTGGTTGAGTTACTTTCCCTTGTTCCAGGTAGCCTGCTTCTTTTTTCCACAGGGAAGTGTTATAACTCAGCCTGCCCTGCTGGTGGGAGAGGGGCACCAGCTCCGCAGTATGGGGAGCTTTACTTACAGTTCTGTGCTGTGATCTCAGCTGTTCACCCATTCCAGACTGGTGTACACTGTGTGTCCAGTCACGGATGTCCCCCAGCAGTTGTCCAGACTATTTACTAGTTGTTCCTGGCTATTTACTAGTTGTTCTAGAGAACTAACTAAATTCTACATCTCTCTGTGCCACCATCTTGCCCTGCCCCCCAGGAATGAGATTTTGATGTCTCTTTTTCAGAGAGGAGACACTGAGGTCCTGTATCCTGAAATAACAACATAGCTGAGCCATGTAGGTAGCCTGTGGTTTCTCGACTAGAATCAGAGGTTGCTTGCTATGACCCAGTGCTCCCTCCATGGCTCCTGGCATGGAGCTGGGTTCCCCCAGTGACACTGTCCTCATCTTTAGGCTCAAGGTGTCCCGCTCAGTTTCTCTCCACACCTTTAAAGGGATGCCAGCCCATTGTGGGCTACCAGGAAGCAGTCTGGAAGTTCCTGTGGATCTAGTGAGGGTGGATTTGTTACTAGAATCTACTTAAATTTAGCAAATGTTTGTTAAGTACTTACTATGTGCCAGGCACTTCTGTGAAGCTGGAGACAAGTGAATAAACAAGGAACTTCCCACAAAGACCCTACAGTCTAGAGGAGAGACAGGCTAGGAGGGAAAAAGGGGAGAGGGTTGTCATAGGTGTCCTTGGGCTTGGGGTGTGCCCTCAGGAATGACAGGAGTCTTTTCCACATTTTAAGTAAAAAGTCTCTTTGCTCTGAACTTCTGAAATCCCACAGATCCCAGTGTAGTGACAGTCTACTCATTGTTTTATCTTATCAGTTTCAAAATACTTGCTAGTATACTCCAGTCATTTTCTCACAGCCCTTTTCAGAAATTTTCCTCTTGATTATTGTCACATTAAAATATCTCCACTTTGGGTATGTTTTGCAGTAGATGCCACACAGCTGTAGCTGTCAGCAAGTCATGCTGCGTGACAAATCAGCAAAAATGGAGCTCGGGAAATGCTGTCACTTCCCTCCATTAATGCAAGAGCTGTGGACAAGTCCCTACATTGTCACTGCTCCAAATTACACCTGAGATTGATAATAGAGTACCCTGTGCAAAGGATTCTCCAAATGTGATTTCCAGAAACTTGAGAGAAAGTACCAATAGAATTCCTCAGGTAAGACACACTCCCCACCACAGCAGTCATTTGACAGTGGGACCCTAATTCACTCCTGGGTTGCAGTTTTCTCTTTGCTACACTTCATGCTGCACATTTCAATTTTTTTTTTTTTTAAGTGGAACATATGCACATTTTGTGGCCAAACCGTATTTGTGTTATTTGGAAAGTCTGGAGTTATCCTGAGGTGAGACATGGCATCTGGCTAAACGAGCCAGTGGCTCCCATCTCCACACAGATGTGGTAAGCCAGCACCAGGGAGGGTGTGACTGTGGGTCAGGACAACCTCTCCCTGGGGCTTAGACGGGTGCGCTCCACTTCTGCCTTTTTTAATGTTCACGCTCTGGGATGTCATCCTCTGCTGTTTTCAGCCCTTCTCCAAAAAGGGAACAATACAAATGATCAGGCTTCTGCAGGTGAAATTACAATCACTACCACTTCTCTCAGAGGTTGCTGCTGGGCACCTTGGGTGGAGTTTGGTGGTTCCCGTATTTCTCTGGTTACAGTCTTTTGGTTTGTTCCCACCGATCGCCTATCATACCGTGGCATGTATATTCTACTGGGTTCAACCTCAGAGGGTGACCTTATTCCCATTTCTTCTGGATCCTGGGCTGTCATTTACTTTACATGCATATTTGCAATTGATAACGAGGCACAGAGGGAATCTGATGGCAGCCTCTCATACCTGCTCACCAGGCAGGGGGTGAACCAGCAGACAGGTGTGGCTAATGGAGCAGTCTTCCCTCGGCTCTAGCTGGAACTCCTTTCCTCCCCTGTTCTCCAAGTGCCAGTGTATGGCCCCTATGGTTCTTGGCCCATAGTGTCTGCCCTGGGCTGGAGCTTTGCTGCCTGAGGGCCTTTATGATTTATGTGAAAATGTTTGTCCTCTGTTTATATTGCTTCACCCTAAATTCAGTTCAATGCCCACATGCTGGCATGGAAGGCAGGTCCTTCCTGTTCACGCACCTTGCTACCTACTCCTGCTCCTTGGCGGCCCTGTGCACACTCTCTCTTTCCACCAACCAGCCATCCTGGCCATCCCCAGGTTCTGGGGCTGCTACCTTCTCTGCTCCATAGGGTGATAGGGAAAGAAAGGGCAGTTGCCTGATGAAGAGTGAGCAGCTAGGAAAGATGAATGAACTATTACAGTTTCTCCTGGGCTGAAGCTGTCAGTGTTCTATAGGTCATGATTCATCAGGCACTTTTGAGTGGTTTGCACACAAATAAGGTAAATGGTTAGAATGTGGATAACTGCCGGTGTTAGGTTTTTGCCTACGTGGAAAGACCAATGGTTGTCACTAGAGGGCTGTCTCTGGGGGCGTGAGTCTCCTTCCGGCAGCTCTGGATGGCCTCTGGCAGAGAAGCCAGAGGCACAGCCTTAGTTTCCTTCCTGGACCGGATGTTGGATAGGCAGGGTGTGTTAAAGGCCGTCAGTGTCCCAAAGAACATGGCTGCCTCTCCATTTTCATGGCTGCAGCCATGGTCCATGCTCCCTGTGTTTCTGGGATGACAGTAAGCTTCCAAATCTGATCTCTTTACATCTACCCTTGTCTGGCTTCTTTCTGTCCCTCCTTCACTCTGCAGCTGGGATTCTGTAAATGAGAACTTGTCACTTAAAATTGTCCAGTGGCTTCCCACTGCACTTGGAATAAGGCCTGTGCCTTACTGCAAGGATTTACATGATCTGGTGCAGCTTACCTGCATCCTTTCTGCTTGCACCCTTTGGAGTGTGGACGGAGAACAGTCAAGTTCTTCCTGCCCCAGGGCCTTGGCACTTGCAGTTCCGTCCACCTGGAGAGGTCTTCACATGCTCAGAGCCATCTCATTCTTCAGGTCTGCTCAAATGCCCCCTTTTGAAACAAACCTTCTCTGGCCCTTACCTAGAGCATCTCTAACCTGACCTTGACCCAGATACCCTTTATAACATCATCCTTTTTTATGGTCTTCCGAGCACTGATTATCAGAAATCATCTCTGTTGATGTTGTTTATTAGACCATCAGATCCACGAAGGAAGGCTCTCACATGTCTGGGTCAGGACAATTGTCTCCATGTCTGGCACTTTTAGCAGTCACTGAAATAAATACACCATTGAATTACTCTGTCTACAAAGCCTTAGGCTTACGGCTATTTGGCTGCAGCATCTAGAGTCATTTGAAAGCCATTCATGTGCAGGAGTATGACAATGGACAGAAGCTCCTCAAAAATCTTCTTTCTGTATATTTGGGGGTTAGGTTAGGTCAGGCCGGGTCCTCGGCTTCCTGAGTTATCGTAAGAGCAGTTTTTTTAACTTCCCTGCTCTGCATGTTGGTGGTTTCAGCATGTGGCCCTCTGGTTTCTTGGAGATCCTCATCTTCTCAGATTCTAAAATGGGAATAATTGCACACAGTTATTTATCACCTTCCTATAGATACTGTATATTTTTGAGAAGGCTGTATTGACTAACCTTGCTTTTATTTTTTTGTCTTGGAGAAATAAAGTCTCCCTGATTTAGTTATAGGCATGATTTGGAAAAATTAAAAAGTTTTTGAGAGTCGGAGACTTGCATGCGGGAGTACTGGTGCCACATCAATGAGATGTGAGCCGTGGTCTCTCTGAGTGTGCGCAGCAGAGGCCGCACCCAGGGAGAGGGAGCTGCCCTTCCCCTCTTCCTTTCCAGCAGCCCCAGACCTGTGGGAGCAGGAAGTTAATCATCACCTCCTAGGACACTTGGAACCTCCTCTCATCTTGAAAGGATTTTCCTCACGCTGGGCTCAGGAGGGGAGGAGACCCACATGTCCCACACAGACAGTTATTTCCGTGGCTTTGTACCCTCTGGGTACATATGTGCCTGACATACTTGAACTTTGATCAAGAGATACGTGCAGAATTCAGTGTGGAGAGAAGTGCTGGCTGAGGAGACCCCAAAGCCCCCCTGCTGGGTGATTATAATGAATGTGGGAGCCTGCTCTGTGTCGAGCCACTGGGCAAGCCAGGCTGGCTTTGGCGGAGGCTGCCGCAGGGAGCTCCCTTCCCCCAGTTGGTAAGATCACACCATCTGGAGGGAGGAGGCCATTGGACACCACCCTGCCATGGTTGCCTCTCATCCCACAGGCCATCGATGGGGCTGAGAGGAGGCAGGCTTGGAAGGTATGCTCCTGCAGCCCAAGGCCCAGGAAGATGTCAGACAAGATGGACGATGCAGACACCTGGCAGGACAAACTTAAGTACCCTTCTCAGCTTGCATGGACACTCATACTCCCAGAGGCTGCGCCATGCTTGGCACCGTACTCAGGGAGCCTCTTCTCTGTCCCTTTCATCCTGATGACATTATATGCAGCAGGATTTTATTTTATTTATTTCACTATTACATAGGAAGGGACTCTTTAAAAAGGGTAAATACTTTGCCTGAAGCCACCAGTATTCTAGTTCTCTGTTGCTGTGTAACAAACCATCCCCAAACCCAATGGCCTGAAAAGACGATGATTATTAAACTTGGAAATTCTGTGGGTGCAAGGGGACGGCTTGTCTTTGCTCTAACAGGTCTGGACCTTCAGCTGGAAAGTCTCAGATGATTGGAGGTGACTCGAATGGGAGACTGGCACCTTGCTGGGACACCTGGAAGGTGGGATTCAGCTGGAACTAATGCCAGGGTACCCACATGCGGCCTCTACACGCAGCTGTGGTTCATCCATGCAGCACGGCGCTGGGTGCCAGAGGAAGAGTACCAAGAGGACACTTTCTCACCATCTGGAGAGTGAGAGAACCTAGGAAAGGCTTCTCCTGACTTAGCAAGTCACCTAGCATCCCTTCCTCCCTACTTGATTGGTTGAAGCAGCCACAAGCCCTCCCCATTTCCAAGGAAGGGGACAGATAGTCCCTACTTTGCGATGGGGTGAGTGACAAACAGTTTATGGCCATGGTTTAAAACTGCTGCACAGGATTTGAACCCAGATCCCCTGGCTCTATAGCAATTGCCCTTCCCATTAGACAGTGTTGCCTAGGCAGTGTATTCTGGAGGAGGTTTCAACAGAGAAATGGATAGTGTCTGTCCTTAATAAGGCTGCATCACTGCATCCCTTGTGCCCTTTTAAAGAAAACGCAGCACTTCACTGCATGGTTTCCTAGTCAGAATGCTGGAGTTGAGGTCAGGTGCCCCCACCTGTGCAGCTTGGGGTGACCTGCTGCAGCTCTCTTGTCTCAGACCTTCCTCTGTGAGCAGGGGATAATCTCAGGGTCTCCTTGCCTGACTGTAAGGATGCAGTGCTGAGGGGATGTGAAAGCCTCTAGGACTTTCCAGCCTGCTCTGCAGAGAGAAGGAAGTCTCTCTGCCCAGGCCTTCAGTCCGTGGCTTTCCAACACATTCAACCTCTGCAACCCAGCCCAAATCCCAGAGGCCTCCCCACACCCTCTGCCTGCCTGGTCTTTTCCCTCCCTGATCATTTTCACTATGTCAATTCTGTTTTACATAGTTCATTTGCCTGTTCATCACATCCTGGAATCACCATAGCCTCCTAAAGTCTTGGCACCTCCAAGCACTAGGTGAGTAGCCATGGGCATATCACACAGCTTCTTTTGACCTCAGTTTTCTGCAAAATAGTGATCAGTATATCTGCTTCCAGCAAAGTTAGGGGGATTGAATGGGTTGATATGAGGAAGTGTTTTCGAATCTGATAAACACAATATATGTTAGCTGGTTTTTAAATGCAGTTTTACTGAGATATATTCAAACACCATATATGTTATTATTATAATCATTTCCTCCAGCAATTAGCAAGCAGAGGGAATCACCCAGACCAAGTACTTAGTAAATATGTGCACTTTAGTTGTGATTTACTCCCGACCCTAAATGAAGTTCATTGCAGAAGGAGAGTGTAACTTTTATCTCCTGTCCCACTTGGGGACATATGTCACAGAAACCCTTCTGTGTGAATTGGCTATGCCATACCTCTTCTTATGCTGCCAAGCTGGAAGAGTGATGGCAGGCTTCTGTAACTGACATAATCACAGCATTGATTAAGAAAAAAATAACTGTCTCTATCAATTTAATTAAATAGCTAGGGACTGGCAGCCCAAACCTCAAGCTATTAGCTACACTCTAATAGGATGCCCAAAGTTTCTAGCATTAAATCTGGACCTTTTCTATGAATCTTGAACCCTGGTTCTTATGTGTTGGCTAAAGTGCTCTCTAACAGAACAGGTGAACCTCACAGTTGTGCTTAGCATCTGCCACAACTTGTCCCAAGCTAGGGACCCCTGCTGCTGCTACCTTATTGTCTCAGTGGATTCAATAGCAAATGATTCCAGCATCTCCATAGTCTTAAAAATGGTGCAAATCTAGCCTTCACCTGCACAGCTATCACCTCTTCTCCTGAACATTTCTCTTGACCTATCCCCAATCAGTGTCACAAGCCTGGTGCATCTTTACTTGCGGTGTCATTGAAGACCCCAAAGTCCAGTAGGAGGCATGAACTCCTTGAAGACAAAGAGGAACAACCAATATGATGTGGCAGAGCAGCACTGAGACTGCAGCCCAAAGTGGTGACTGTCCTCCTCAGCAATCATCTCTCAGATGGGGCCAAGCCCAGCCCTTGCCCAGGGCCCCTTTGGGTCCTGGCTGGGTCGACAAGGGGTGTTGCACATGAGATGCAGAGACAGATGAGGCTTAGGACCACTTTTATCCCAACCACACCTGGGAGAAGGAACTGATAGAGGAAAATCAATGAGAAATGACAATGAATAGAGGAGACCTCTTTATCTACAATAAAAATGCATGTTAATGGAAGGAAAGATGAGCACTGACCCTCTCTTGCCCTTTGAGAGTGCTGGGGGACAGCCGGCCTCTCCTGGTTACTCTATCAGCCACTGTCCACCTTTGCAACACACTCTATGATTTGCTAAGTTTGGACACCCACAGCACCCTGTGATGCATGTCTGTATGACCCCATTTTCCAGAAGAGGAAGCAGATCAGAGTTTATGACTTGCCTGAGGAACCAAAGACCAGCCTCCTGGATTCAGGCCTCCTGCTCCTTCAACCACAGCCCACCAGCCACAGTCTGTGATCAGAGCTTCAGGATGCACAGAAGCAGCTCAGAGGGAAGCTGCCTGGCCCAGGCCTGCACCGTAAGCTTTGGGCTGCAGGATCCCTGCTCCCTGATGAGCCAGAAGTCAAAAAATAGCTCATCAAGGCAACCTCAGAAGCCACAGCCACTGTGGAGAGACCCTGGGCTGAATGGAGGGAAAGGCCTGAAGCCCACCCACCCCGGCAGGAGGAGCAGAGATGGAGGGGAAGGGCATGAGACAGGGAGGGCTTGTGGGTGGAATCTGTGCACTGTGCTGGGGTGTGGGACAGAGGAGGGGGCAGGCTGGGCTCCAGGAGGCTGGTAATGGGGTTCTGTCCAGCTGGAGAGGGGCAGGGAGTAACTAGGGATACTGAGGTAGGGATGAAAGGGGCATAAAAGTAAAGCCTGCTTAGGGATGGGGTGAAAGCACCCACCTCACCTGATGGGGAAAGTCAGTGCAGCCAGCAGTGAGGGCAGTTCTTGTGTTAAGAGCATGTGAAACTGAAGCCCCAGTATATGGCCTTCATCCCCCCCTCTCCATTGTCAAACTGTCAGCTCCTTGGTCCCCAACCCCCAGCTCAGGGCAAGGGCCCCGGGGCCATGTGTTCTGCTGGATGGTGATGCAGGTGGGACAGTGTCACACTGAACTAGGTGGCCCTGGAGAAGCAGTTTCAGAGACACTGGCTGGGCCCTTCTACCACCCATGTGCCTGTCCCCAGGGAGGAAGGAGGATGGGAAGGGTGCATCAACCTCCAGGAGTGACTGAAGCCCTCACACCTGGGCCACACACACCTGAGGATGCCAGGGCCAGCAGGCACTTGGCTGAGGCTCATGCACCTGTGGGTCACTCATCTGAAGTCCACTCACCTGAGGCTCATGCACCTGCAGGTCACTCACCTGAAGTTCATTCGCCTGAAGTTCACTCACCCGAGGCTCATGCATCTGAGGTTCACACAGGGCCAACCTGTACCTGCAGGGCCCTGAGGGTGAGCACATGCTTGTATTTTAGAATGAGGCCTCCTCACATCTAGAATGAGGGCCTCCTTACATTTTAGAATGAGGGTCCCCTCACATTTAGAATGAGGGCCTCCTTACATCTAGAACAAGGGCCTCCTTACCCTTAGAATGAAGGCCTCCTTACCTTTTAGAATGAGGGCCTCTTTTACAGTTTGCTAATGCTGCCATTATGCAAAAATACCACAAATGAATTGGCTTTTATAAAAGGGGGCTTATTTGGCTACAAATTATTAGTTTTACAGCCATAAAAGTGTCCAAACTGAGGCATCAACATGAGGATACCTTTACTGAAGAAAGGTCGATCATCTCCAGGACACCTCTGTCAGCTGGGAAGGCACATGGACGGCATCTGCTTGTCCTGGGTTCTGTTTCAGCAACTCTTTCACTTCCTGTGCATGCTTAGCTTAGTATTTCTAAGCATCCTTCTGTCCTCAACTCCAAGCGTCTCTCCAAATGTCTCTGTCAGCTACTCTTGGGGTGTTGTGTCCTCTCTCAGCTTCTCTGGATCAAAGTCTGGGCTAGCATGTCAAAGCAAGCAACTCTGTCGGCTTCCAAGTGTCTAATGTCTGTGGGTCCTGGCTTAGCATATCCAGGGCATTTTCCTACTCTGCTGTCAGTGGGAGCTTTCTTTATAGGACTCCAACAAACTAATCAATACCTATCCTGAATGGGCTGGGTCAGATCTTCATGGAAACTCAATCAAGATGTCCTGCCCCAATCAAAAAGATCAATCAAATTGCCCACACTAGATTGCATTAAAGAATATGGTTTTTTCTGAAGGACATAATCTATACAAACTAGCACAGCCTCCTTACATTAGAACGAGAGCCCCCTGATATTTTGCATTCTGGTGCCCTGCTTTCCTTACCCTAGTCCAGGCCCTGCTGGATGTGTTTTAAAGACAGCACTGCCAGAATTTGGAATCTTGGTAGAGATTCAGGGTTTCGTTCCGCAAGGAAGGGCACCTGACCCCATCCACGTGATTGACCACCAGGCCCTTGAAGGAGCAGGTTGGTTGGTGTGTGTGGCCTGGGGAGACAGACATTCAGGGTGTCAGATTGCCTGTGCCCCGGGGTGGGGGGGGATTAGACCCCACCTCACAATGGGGGGGCTGCAAAGGATTTGTGGCTCTTTTTAATCTAACGCATCTCCTGCAACAAAGAGACCCCAAATGGCAGTGCTTTGATTAGGCACATTTCTTTCACTTGGTTTAGAAGTAGATGGGAATCAATTTACATTTTCTGCCACTGAACCCAGCAATCCCCTTGTGTTTCTCTGAGAGTGTGATGGTGTCACAGGGATGAGCAGGAAAGCCACCACCTGTCATGTGCTTACCTGGGAGGTGCAACTGGTACGGGGTTGGGAAGACTGGGAGACATGGGGAGAGAAGCCTTAGGGACCCGAGTCACAGGAGCTTCCTCACAGCAGAGTCCCCAGGGAATGGTGACTCGGCTCCACCTGGATTGTGGGGCCAGGAGGATGGCAGTGGGGCTGGTGTCATCAGGGCCACAAGGTGCAGTCTTCTTGGTGGACTTGGCTCTCTGGAGGGGCAGAAGGAAGTGGAGGGAATGGACTGGAGGAGCCCACACCTGTCCTCATCCAGTGAGGCTGCCGTGACCTGGCCCAGCCCCAGGAGCTGCACAGAGGAGCACCCAGAGACCAGTCCTCACCCTTGTCCCGGCTCCTGGAGTCACAGCCACTCACAGTCCCAGACTTGCTCAGCTGCTCACCTTGGGACCCTGGGCAGAGTGGGCAAAGTAGACCCCACCCATGTCCAGGTGCCCAGTGCACATTTGTTGGGTCTGGAACTGTCCTCCCAGGCTCAGGCACTCATGTCCTTTGTCCCTGTGCCTTACCCAGGCTGCACAGAAGGAATGCCATGAGGAGGGTGAGGATGAGTTGCTGGGGTCCTTGGACCCAGCTCTTGACTGTTGGATTGAGCCATCCTGAGCAGACACTCAGGCTGCGGCAGCTTCCAGCACCCAGAAAAGGGAGCCTCACAGCTTAGCGCCCTGGCCAGGAGCAGGCTGGGTGCACAGGTGATGGGATGTGCATCTCCATGGTCCTCGCTCACCACTGCCTGGATACTAGGCAGGTCACAAGGCAGCAAAGGGGCCATTTCCTGCCTCATCCTGATCCAGACACATGGAAAATCCATCCACAGCTAGACTGGAGGGTCCCCTGCCAATAACAAGATGCACCTCATTCTCCACGACCTGGGTGGGCAGGTGCTGCCCCTCAGGGAGACTGAGTGTTTCCCACAATGTGGAGTTGCTAACTCCCTCCTCTCAGGGTGCTGTGTTGATGAAACAAGATGGGCATAGAAGGCCCACAATGAAGCCTGGTGTGAGCAGGGCCTCTGTTAAAGGCAGGGGGCCAACATGTCTGGGCAAGTACTTACCCTGTACCCCCTGCCCTGCCATGAGCTCCCCGCACCCCTGCACCCACCCCCATCACACAATGGCAGTGAATGCCTCCTCTTGGTGCCCTGTGAATCCTCATCTGGTCCCCAGAAAGAACCAAACCTCCCCTCCCCATGTCCCTGGGCCACCCCCCAGCCAGGTGGGTGGGGAGAGGGTCAGCTTGGTCACACCACCAGGAGCAGGAACCAGGACCCCACCTGAAGGCAGGACCAACAAGGGAACTAGCAGCTACCACTCTGCTGGAGAGGGAGGGGCCTTGTCCCCCATGCTCTGCTCTGAGCATGTCATGGGCCTGCCCCAAAAATCACTCAGGGGTCCCCCTTTTGCCCATGGTCTGGCCTCAGTGCAGATGTTCTCTTCCCAGCTCCCCTCCTGTGCCCCCTGCTCCAGACTGAGCAGCTGGTGTCCTAGGGTGGGGGTGGCAGGGTCCCCTCCATGGCATATAGGGCCCTCTCCATTTGACATTTCTGTTTCCTGCTTTCCTTCCTTGTCCACCTTGGTTTAATCTCCTTTATAAAGTCTGTCCCTCCAGTCCCCAGGAATGGCCCTTGTCTCTTCTGACCCCTAGTGCCCCTCACGGGAGCTTCTCTCCAAGCCTGAGTCATGGTCCTCCCATGGACAGACTTAGCTGTCCCTACCCCACCTCCCTGCTGGACCATGGATGCCCCTTGGATGAGCCTGACACCCCTCTCCAGCCCAGCCCTGGGCCTGACCCCAAGAGACCCCAATGAGAGCCATGAAAGGCAAGAAGGCTGGCTGTGCCTGGAGCCCTCCAGGAGAGCAAGGAGCATGGTTATGCAGACCCAGACAGGCACTGGCGGGGACTGAGGCTATGGGTGACAGATGCATTGACAGGAAGAAGGATTTCATGGTCCTCTGAGGACATGAACCCTAGAACAGGAGGACTAAGCTGAACATGGGGCCCCTTGGCCTCTGTGTGCAAGACCCTCACAGCCTCCCATTAGGATCACACTGGGTCCCCTAAGGACCTGCCAGCCTGAGGACCCACAATCCTGACCCACACACCCAGACCCCCACAGCTCTGCTCCCCAGCTGAGGCTGGTCCTGTTCCCTGGGTGTGGAGACCCCAACACAGCTCCCCTCAGTGCAAAACATGCTGGCCCAATGCTGTGAGCCCTGCCAGGGTACACATTAGTGGGAAGGAAGGAGCACAAGCTAATTTACACTCATGAGCTACTACACACAAAACTGTGTGTTTCACACCTGTTATTTTCTTGGATACTAATGAGAGATCTGCAAGTTCTGACCTATTTATCCCCATTCATTAGATGAGAAAACTGCACTCAATGGGCTTTCCTAATGGAGGGTCCACAGATAAGAGACAGAACTGGGGGTCCAACCCACCATGACCACCAGAGCAACCATCCAACGCCCCCTTGACTGTCAGTCCTTTGTTTCAAGGTAAAGTATACCAAAAATACAATACAATACAATACAATACAATACCATAAAATAAAATAAAATAAAATAAAATAAAATAAAATGAAATGAAATAAAAATAAAATAAAATAATATAAAATAAAAACAAAATAAAAGAAAAAACAAAAAGGAGCCACCAGAACAGCTTTGCAAAACCCAGGAATCATGGAACATTGAGTGTGCCCAAGATCCTCTCCTGCCTTCTGCTGGTCATTTGCCATAAAATGCTGCCAACCTACAAAGACCAGGCTGTGAATGGCACCTGCAGGAGGAGTGCAAAGCACTGGCAACAGCCCTGAGTGAAGGACCCCTTACCCAGATTCGGGGCAGGACCCTTCTCCAGAGTGCACTGGATCCTTGTACCAAAACTTGCCTTTGTCTCAAAATGATTTCATTGAGCACTTGTAATGTGCTTGTCATTGATTAGGGAATTGAATGCTTAATACCGTAATGTACAGGGGGTATAAGGAGGAAGCCGAGTCTTAGGACAAGTGACTGACTCTGCTACAAGCTTGTAAATGAGAGATTAGGATGCAGGATGGTGTTTTCATTTATTTGTTTTACTTAAGCTCTCTGTGCCTCAGTTTCTTCTTATGTAAGATGGGGATGGCCACAGTGACTTTACACAGGACCATTGTGATGATGAAATGAGTTAGCACAGGCTAAGTGCTCAGACAGGACAGGTAGTAAAAACTCAAGGAATCATCATTTTCATGCATAACCCACATGCACACACTCATGCATGCACTTGGGCTTACACATACACACTAATTCACAATGCTCACACCTGCTCATACATGTATACTCACACATATACACAAACAGACACACACTCATACACAAACACACACAACAGCTGGTGAAAAGTGGAAACCATGAAACTTCCTACTACCAGGATCCAGAAGGCTCATATTTGGTTTCTAGGCCATTTACTTTCTAGCATGTGTCCTTGGATGAACTACACAAGGTCTCTGGGTCATCCATCCATCCATTCATCCATCCATCTCCGTCTCTCTGTAAAATGGGGACAGCAGGACTCCTGGTCCCAGGCTGCTATGAGAACTTACTCAGGAGGTGCATACAGCCATGGGTATAAACTATTATGTGCTCTGTAAGTTTGGAATTTTAGAGGCCCTGATGTAGTAAAGAGTGTGTGCCTACATCACCACCCTCCCCCAGGATGAGCTGGCAGGGCAGCTAGTGGAGATGGTGGAAAACACACTCTGCAACTGAAACAGAGGGGAACAATCAAACCCTTCATCATGTAGCTTAGCTTTCTGTCCCCTTCTCCCTGAACTACTTCCACAACCCTCCCCAGAAGTGAGGGATGGATGTGCTGGAGGTGCTGGAGGTCCCCAGAAGTGAGGGGCAGTGCTGTGGTGCTGCGGAGACTTTCCACAGTGGACAGAGGGTCACTTTAGCTTGGACAGGCACTAACAGAAGACAGGAGACCCCTCATCCCTCAGGGATGGCTGCACAACCAAAGTCTCTGCAAGGAAAGAGATCAGGCCCAGGAAGATGCTCCATGAGCAGCAGGGACAAAGGGCCCCATGCTTTGGGGCATGCATGGATGATGGTCATTGTGCTAAGAATAATTCCTCTAATTTAGTGAGGACACACCCAATGCTGGGCTTCATGTTAGGCATTCAATCCCCACATTTCAACAGCAGAGTTACCTTGTTTTGTGCTGTGTAAATGTGGTTGCTCAACTATGGCCAGAGGAGGAGGCAGCAACCCCGAGGCTGGTGATGAAGTTCCCAGAAGAGAAGAACTGGGTGGATTCAGGTGATGGGGTCTCAGGAAGAGGAGTCCAAAGTGGAGGGATGTCCGTCTCCCTTGGCCTTGTGGTTGCTGGGCCTGAATTCAGGAGGTCATCATTCTGACAGTTCACCTGGAAGGGAAGTAAGTCCAGGGAGGCAGACCCAATGGTGGGCTGGTGAGTAAACTCTGGACAGAGGTCCAGAGGGTGTGAGCCTGGGCTGGGAGTACTGAGTGGAGCCACATGCACAAAGTCACTCCATCTGTTTTAAATCCCTTATGCTGCATGAATCCCAAAGTGCCGTGGAGAAACTAGGACTGGAGAGGACAAGGGGATGGCAGGATCCACACTGGGCCTCTGGTGCTGGTCAGGAATCCACCCCTCCACAGAGGCTGGAGCTGAGATGTGCTGGGTGGAGATTGAGAGTCCCCCTCCATGGGAGTGAGGTTGTGCAGGAGCAGGGGAACTTCAGAACACTCAGCGTCTGTAGCATTAATGTATAAGAGCCTGTTCTAGTTTGCTAATACTGCTGGAATGCAAAACACCAGAAATGGATTGGCTTTTATAAAGAGGGTTGATTTGGTTACACAGTTACAGTCTTAAGGCCATAAGTGTCCAGGTACATCAGCAATCAGGTACCTTCACTGGAGATGGTCAGTGGTGTCCGGACAACCTCTGTTAGCTCGGAAGGCACATGGCTGGTGTCTGCTCCAAAGTTCTGGTTTTAAAATGGCTTTTCCCCAGGCCATTCCTCTCTAGGCTGCAGTTCCTCAAAAATGTCACTCTTTACATTCCTTTACCCCACCCACTTCCTACTTCCAGAAATCTGCTAGTCATAAAGAGCAGAAGATAAATTATGTAGAACTCAGACTTTCCCCCCAGGGTAAAACCTACTGATACTTCATCTTCAAAGAGAAAGCCCTAGAGCATCATTCAAGAAAATCCTCTTTATCACGAAGAGATTGGGAATACTTCAGACTACAGCAAGGCAGCAGTAGGTGTGGGGGGCCCCAACCCCATCATTTCAGCTGTTGAAATGTTCGCCCAGTGTCTGCAGTCTGCCAGCACCACCCCTGGACCTCCAGCCAAGTGGAGGTACCTGTGAATGTGGGATGAGTAAGAAGGCATCTGCATGCCAATGTTCTTAGCAGCAGTATTCGCAATTGCCAAGAGATGGAAACAACCCAAATGTCCTTCAAAGATGAGTGGATAAATAAAATGTGGTATATACACATGATGGAATACTACACGGCAGTAAGAAGGAATGCTGTTGTGAAACATATGACAACTTGGATGAACCTTGAAGACATAATGCTGAGTGAAATAAGCCAGGCACAAACAGAGAAATATTATATGCTACCACTAATGTGAACATTGAAATATGTAAAATAAATGGTTTATAATGTCAAATGTAGGAGACCTAGCAATAGATAGCAATTAGTGAATGGGGAATGATAATCTAAGAACAGGTAAGGTATGGTGGGTAAATTTAACCTGCTGGGAATGCCCAGGAATAAGTATGGTTTGTTAATTTCTGGTGAGTATGGAAGAAACAAGCTCACAGAAATGTTATCTTAGGTCATCTGTCTTTCTTATTCCTTTGCTGGGTTATAGTCTGTGTATTTTCTTGGGGTAGAGTAGGAATATGTTGGAAGCAATGTAGTTATTTTAGTTTAGGTGTCTGTGTCTTATTCCGTTGTTTTGGTTTGTTTGAAATGCTTTTTTATTGTATGGTCTTTTAAATTTTTTGATGTGGTTAATAGTTAATTAAAACAAACAAACAAAAAAAAATGGAAAAAATATGCAGAGCCCCCCTGAGGACTTGGGGTAAACTGCAGAGGTGTCGGGCTTCCCCACCTGGATGGTTGCTGATGTTCTCACAAACATAGAGGACTGGCAGTTTGATGTGCCGAACCCTGTATCAGGGAACTTGCCCTTGGGAAGCCTGTTGCAGCGAAGGAGAGGCTAGGCCAGCTTATAATTGTGCCTAAGAGTCTCCCCCTGAATGCCTCTTTGTTGCTCAGATGTGGCCCTTGCTCTCTCTAGCTAAGCCAAGTTGGCAGGCGAAATCCCCCATATGTGGGATCTGACACCCAGGGGTGTAAATCTCCCTGGCAACGTGGAATATGACTCCCGGTGAGGAATCTAGGCCCAGCATCACTGGATGGAGAACATCTTCTTGACCAAAAGGGGGATGTGAAATGAAATGAAATAGAGTTTCAGTGGCTGAGAGATTCCAAATGGAGTCAAGAGGTCACTCTGGTGGGCACTCTTACGTACAATATAGATAAGTTTTTAGGTCGTAATGAATTAGAATAGCTAGTAGTAAATAACTGAAACTAACAAAGTACAATGCAGTAGCCTTGAATCTTGAAGACGACTGTATAACAACGGAGTTTTGACAATGTGATTGTGAAAGCCATGTGGATCACGCTCCCCTGTATCCAGTCTATGGATGGATGAGTAGAAAAATGGGGGGGGGGGGAACTAAAGGAAAAATAGGGCGGCGGGGGGGGGGGGGGATTTGGATGTTCTGTTTTTAGTCCTAACTTTTTATTCTTACTTTCAGTTTTTCTGGTACAAGGAAAATGTTAAAAAAAAAAAACAGATTGGAGTGATGAATGAACAACTATATGATGGTAATGTGATCCTTAGATTATATACTTTGGATGATTGTATGGTATGAGAGTAAACCTCAATTAAAATAAATAGAAAAAAAAGTTCACTGCCGGTAAAGAACATGTTGTTTCTTTGTATCTCCTGTGAAGCTTTGTCCCGCCTTTAATAAAATAGATGCTAGGAAAAAGAAAAAGGTCGAGGGGAGAGTTGAGAGCAGCTTTTCCTGTTATGCACACAGGCCTTGTACACACGGACGGTGAATCTTAGCAGGAGGCGGCGGGCACTTCTTCCCGGACAGATGCCGCAGGTTCCTCTCCTCTTCCTCTGCCACATCAACCAGGTCTGGCGGGAGGGAGACCAAGGCCCGAGGCGCTGACCGTCCCCCGCCGTCCCCCAGGGCTCGGCTCACCCCGGGACAGGCGCCTCCCGTCCAGTGGGGCCGGGGCGGTCACCCCTCCCGGATCCGCAGGCCCCATGGCCTGAAGAGGGGCCGAGCGGGAGTCCCCGCGACCCGCCTCCCGGGCCCTGGATCCCCTAAGGGCCTCCGCGGCGGAGGGGGCACTTTCCTGTGATGAGGTTCTAACCATTATTCAGGGTTGTCTTTTGCTTTTAAATATTTTTTAACTAATAAGGGCTAACATTTATATTTTATATAGAAATGCATTACAAATATGATTTTAATTGTGTTCTGTTTTTACAGTCTTTAGATGCCATGCCAATTCCTTGTATATTATATCATAGAAGTTCTGTCAAAACACTCACGAGGGGAATAAGGTGGTGGACAGTCAAAATGGCCAGTTTTGATGTTCTAAGAAAAATTTTATTTTTCATAAGCATGATATTTGTGGTCAGATCACTTTATATAGGTGCAGTCTGGATTGGACACCGGGTATCGTTCAGTACCTGTACTATTACTTTAAAAAAAATTTTTGTCATGTAGAATATGGCCTTTGTCATCATAATGAGATCTGTATTTGTGTACCTTTTTTTTAACTTTAAAATCTTTAAATAAAATGTTTAATACCCATCCAAAAAAAAAAGAAAAAAACTAGTGGGGATGTGCGCATGCTCAGGTTCCACTTGGGCCCCGCCCACTGGGGCTCCTCCCCCTCAGGGCGCTCCACCGTGGGGCGCTCAGCGGCAGCAAGATGGCGGCACAGCAGCAAGATGGCGGCACAGCAGCAAGATGGCGGCACAGCAGCAAGATGGCGGCACAGCAGCGGGAGCCGTCCCCTCCGCCGTGTTTCTCCCTCTTCCGTAGTAATTTTTTGAAGATTTATTCTTCTTCTATTGCTTTAGTTGAATACTAGTGTATATATGTTATATTTTCATTTTCCAGAAATTTTAATTATTTATGTTTTTGGGAAAGATTTTGTAAAAAAAATTATTCAGAAATGTGTGAGGTATAAAATTCTTGATGTTTGATTTTCTTATGTTTCTTTTTTTAAAGTTAGTGTTTTAAAAATGCCATTCCATCATTTTCTGATGACCGTATTTTCTCTGGAAAAGTCATTTGAAAATCTTCAGCTTGCCTCTCAAGAAATAATGTATCTTTTGTCCCCAGTTCTCCTTAAGATTTTCCTCTATTTCTGTTTATCAGAAGTTTGACTGTGATTTGCCCAAGTGCTTTTTTTCCCCCTAATTTTTATCTGCTTAAGCTTTTCTGAAGGTCCTGAATCTGAGGGGTGATATCTTCCTTATTTTTTTGAAAATTCAGTGCCATCATCTATTTTTTTCTGCCTCAGTCTTTCTCTCTTGTTGTCTTTTGGTCTCTAAGTAAGCACACATTAGATCATTTGAATGTTTCTCTAACATTTCTTTATACTCTGTTCTCTATTTTCAATTTGTTTTTTTTGTGTGTATTCCCTTGTGCTCCAGTTTGGATGTTTTAAATTTACCTGCTATGGAGTTCATTATCCCTGTCTTCTGCTATGTCATGGGTTTAGATATTATATTGTGCATTTCCATGATTAAAATTTGGTTCTTCTATATATGTTAATGTCCTTTTAAAATCTTTTCACCCATTTTGTCCATTTTTTCTGTAAATGTATATAATAGCTACTTTATAGTCCTTGTCTGCTAATTTCAGCATCTAAATCATCACTGGGTCTTCTTTTATCTGATTGTTGCTATGATTGTCAGTCCTATTTTCCCTCCTAGTCACCTGTCTCAATTTTTTTCAAATTTTATTCCAGATGTTGTTTATAAAAGAGTTTTAGAGTCTGAATTTGATATTTTCCCCCAGAATTTTCTTTCTTTTTTCTGTCATGCAGATAGGGTAAGAGGATGATCACATTAATGTAGTCATCAATTGTGTTCTGCTGGGACAAGACTACAGTTTAATTAGAATCAATCTTCATTTTTTTTCCAACTTTATTGAGGCATATTTATATATCATAAAATTCATTCATTTCAACTGTCCCATTCAATGATGAATATAAAAATTTATTTCAGGACCTTCAATTTTATTCTGCTTGTGTATATTTCTATCATTTTTTTCCAATACCATACTGAATAGGTAAAATGTGGTTTTATAGTAAACATTTAAATCATTAAATGAAAGTTCTCCAAATTTGTTCTCTTTCAAAATTGTTTTGGATATTTTGGATATTTAAGTGTTTTGCATCAACATATACATTTTCCCAATCTGCCTGTCAGTCAGGAGGTGCCTGGTGGAAATTTGATAAGAATTGCCTGTAGCTGAATATGGAGAGAAATGCCATCTTAGCAACTTTGAGCTTTCCTCTACATGACTGTGGAATATCTCTCCATTTATTTAAATCTTCAGTTTAACTGAACAATGTTTTGTAATTCCCACTCTGTATGTATGATACTGCTTTTGTTGAATTGATTTGCTGCCATTCTTAAGGGAATTGAATCCTTAATGTCTTATTTGAATTGTTCATTATTTACCTGTAGAAAGCTCAGATTGTGAGATTGATATCTAGTTTTCTATTCTTATGTATGGATTAAATCTATAAATTTTCCTTTAATCACAGATTTAGCTGCATCCCATCAATTTCATAAGCTGTGTTTACATTTTCATTCTCTTCAAAATACTAATTCCCTTTGAAATGTGTTCTTTGACCCATGGATTATTCAGAAGTGTATAGTTTAATTTACAGATGTTTGTATTGTTCCCAAATTTGTGTCTGTTGTTAATTTCTGATTAATTGTGTTTTGAGAACATGCATTATAAAATTTAAATCTTTTCACATTTTTAAGGTTTGTTTAATGGTCTAGCATATAGTATTTCTTCGAGATTTTTTCATGTGTATTTAAAAATAATGCATAATCTGATGTTTTTGAGCGTTCTATTAGGTAAAGTTGGTTGTTAGTGTTGCTCAAATCTTCTGTGTCCTTTCTGATTTCCTGTCTAGTGGTACTGTCAGTTATTCAGAGTGGTGGTTTGATGTTTACAGCAATTACTGACAGTTTCTTATTCATGTATTTTGTGACTCTGTTTATTTGGTGAGTAGATGTCGATAATTACAATATCATCCTGCCAATTTGACACTTTTATCATTACAAAATTTACCTCTTACTGTCTATAACAATTTTTGTCTTAAAATCTATTTTTTCTGATATTACAAAAGGCCAAACTATAGTATTTGGTAACCATAGCACGCTATATATTTCTCCATTCCTTTACTTTCTACCCATGTATATCTTTGAATCTAAAGTGTGTCTTTTGTAAACAGCATATAGTTGAATCTTGTATTTTCTTTTGTCCTGTCTCACAATCTTTGCCTTTTGATTACAGTGCTTAATCCATTTTTATTTAATACAACTTTTATATGGTAAGAATTATCTTTGTCATTTTGCTTTCATTATCTTTATTTTATGTTACATGTTTTTGGTTTTGTCTTCCTTCTGTAGTGCTTTATTTTGCATTAACTGAATGGTGAACTTAATAGTATAATAGATACATAGTATATTTCACTTAATAGTGTAACATTTTCATTGTCTAAATGATTTTTCACTGTATGGTTTTGAGCTATTTTCTTAGTAGTTGATCTAGGGTTTAACATATACACATTAACTTACCTGAATCTCCTTTAGATTTATAGTAATTTAATATCAGTGAGATATAGAAATGTTTGTCCTGACTACCTCTATTTGTTCCTCCCTTTTGTGCTGTTATTCTTTTTCGTATTATAGTTATATATGTTACACACCCATACATTGTTTGTTTTTATAATTAATAGTGTGCATCAATTTTAATTTTTATTAAATTATTTTAGTTAATAATTATAATTAAATAATATTCATATATATTGCATTATATAATCTTTTAAAGCTGAGTGTAGGAAGGAGAGAAAGTACATATTTTATACAGTTTGTTACATTATTATTTACCATTTTTGGTTCTCTTAATTTCTTACTGTGAATTCTAGTTAGCATCTGGTGTCATTTACTTACTCTAATACAGCTTTGCTTCCTCTCACCTTGTTTGTGCTTTTATTGTCAAATATATTGTATTTCTGTTTGTTATAGGCCCTAAAATGCAAGTACATAAATGTTGTCTTATATAATTGTTTTAAAATAACTTGAGAAGAAAGGAAAATATACTGTTTCACTGTCTTTGTTAATCACATAGTGATTTTTGCAAGTATGTAATTACAAACTTACTATTTTGTAACTTTGGTGCTCTGCGTGCATTTATGTGTGAGCATGTATTTGAATTACCATCTGAGATTTTGCTTTCAGCCTGAAGAATTTCCTTTGGTTTAGTAGCTCTTCTAAGTTGAGTCTGCTAGCTAAAGATGCTTGGATTTTGTTTATTTGTGAATGTTTTTATTTTGCCTTCACTTTTGAAAGACTTTGGATGGAAGATTCTCATAGGACTGATTTTTTTTTTCATGGCTTTGAATATGTAAACCCACTCTTTGCGATCTCTATTTTTTCTAATGTGCAGTGAGCTCTTAATCTTATTGAGGTGCCATTGTCCTTGAAGAGTCAATTTATTTTGCAGCTTTAAAGATTTTCTCATTGTAGTTTTATTTCATCATTTTTAGGCTAATTGTGTGAGTATGGATCTCTCTGAATTTGTCCTATTTGGAATTCATTGAGCTTCTTGGATGTGCACCGTATTTGTTTTTCAGTGAATTTGGAATATTTTTGTTGATTATTCTTCAAATACTATTCCACTTCTTACTCCTCTTCTCCTAAAAGTATTCCTGTTACATGTATATTGGCAAACTTAATGTTGTTTCATGTTTCTCTGAGTCTATGGATTTTTTGTTCTTTTTTCTCTCATTTAGATGGCATAGTCTCTACTAGTACATCTTCAAATTCACTGTTTCATTCTTCTGCCAGGGAAAATCTTCTATTTGAGGCCCTCTTGTAATTTCATTTTTCATTTTGGTTATTGTACTTTTCAACTTCTGAATTTCCATTTGGTTCTTTTGTGTAATTTTAATCTTACTGATAAATTCAAACAGTTCTTCATTTCATCACCTTTGTATTCATATTTCTCTTAATAACATTTCTTGACTAACCTTCTCTTCCTCTCGGAATGAAACAGTGTGCAACATAAAGATATTGGCCAGCTGATAATTTCCCTCATGCTCGTTTATTACATATGTGCAAAGAAAGCTTTATTGAACAGCTAATACTGATTATTTTTCAGCTAAATTAGGATTATGGCACAAAAGTATTATCTGTACAGTAAACACCATGAATTGTTCACAAAATTGGAAGGAAAAAAATACAAGCCCTGTGAACTGCCAAGATTTCTTACAGAACCAACATTGAGTTCCATAATTCAGAATGGATTTAGGAGTGGGTTTAAATTTAGCATATATTCACTGTGCTATTAGCAAAGCACAGTTTTCCATGAACATCATTGATGAAATTATACTTTATAAGGACTTGTTGTTTTAAAATCAATGGCCTAATAAAAGCATGCAATAACTTAAAAATATTTATCTATTATGTAACTAATTAGATCTTAGCTGCCAATGTTGACACTGCTTGATGAATCATTCCAGAAGTAAAAAGGATCTTACCACTTCTGACTGTTCTTTATAACAAAGGCATAGTATGCTTAGATCCTGACAGTAACCAGTCACATTTTAAAACATCTCATTTGTGTATATGTATTTGTCTTTGATAGTACCCCTGAAAAAAGCAGCAATTACAAATATCATTAGTATGATACAAAAAAATACAATCTGGGTGCTTTATGCTGTCCTTCTCTTTGGCAGAAAGCCCAGGGAAGAAGCAAAGGGAAGACATTTTTTTATTTTTTATTTTTTCGGAGAGCTGTGACCAGGTAAATCTACTCTGGTAATTCACAGTTTCTCTGCATATATGTTAACATTTTACACCATGATTCAGAGTTCTAGTTGGAAAAAAAGGGCCACTCAGCAGTAACTTTAATTAGAAGGATTCCACTGAAGAGTTCTTGACTTCTCTGTCTACATACTTTCAGGAGGGACTCTATCTGTTTGGTTTTAAGTATCACTTTTCTATCTTTCAGCCTGGAATGAGTTAAGAAAAGAAAATAATCCCCATTTTTATTTTGGAAAGTACAAGTGCAGTGTCATTTTTCCTCCTGGTTTCCAAGATTTTTCTGACTATCCTTGTACAAGAGCCATACTGCTATGATTATCGTTGCACATAGCAATTTTGAAATTTGGAAGTGTGGGACTTCACACTTTATTTAATGTAAATTAAATAAAGTAGAATTATGTCTGCATTTTGCTATTTGTTTTCTGTGTGTCTGTCTGTTTTTATTCCTTCATTACTCTTATTTTTTTTTAAATAGATATTTTCTAGTGTACCTTTGGCATTCCTTCATTTCTTTTATTATTATTTTAGTTTATTCTTAGTGTTGCCCTGATGATTACAGTTACCATCTTAATTTATAAAAATCTTATTCTGGAGCCAGGAACTGCGTGGACTGGACACCACAGAGCAATCTGTCTTTGGGCATACTTCATACAACACTCATGAAAACGTGGAACTGCTGAGATCAACGAAATCTGTAAGTTTTTGCGGCCAGGGGACCCGCGCCCCTCCCTGCCAGGCTCAGTCCCGGGGGAGGAGGGGCTGTCAGCTCCAGGAAGGAGAAGGGAGAATTGCAGTGGCTGCTCTTACCGGAAACTCATTCTACTGATTCAAACTCCAACCATAGATAGACTGAGGCCAGACACCAGAGACTCTGAGAGCAGCCAGCCCAGCAGAGAGGAGACAGGCATAGAAAAAAAACAACACGAAAAACTCCAAAATAAAAGCAGAGGATTTTTGGAGTTCTGGTGAACACAGAAAGGGGAAGGGCGGAGATCAGGCCTTGAGGCGCATATGCAAATCCCGAAGCAAGGCTGATCTCTCTGCCCTGGGCACTTTTCCTTAATGGCCCTGGTTGCTTTGTCTATTAGCATTTCAATAACCCATTAGATCTCTGAGGAGGGCCGTTTTTTTTTTTTTTTTTTTTAAATCCTTTTTGCTTTTTCTAAAACAATTACTCTAAGAAGCTCAATACAGAAAGCTTCAAAGAATTGAAATTTGGGCACGTCAAGTCAAGAGCAGAACTAAGAGAGCTCTGAGACAAAAGGCAATAATCCACTGGCTGAGAAAATTCACTAAACAACACAACTTCCCAAGAAAAGGGAGGTGTCCGCTCACAGCCACCATCCTGGTGGACAGGAAACACTCCTGCCCATCGCCAGCCCCATAGCCCAGAGCTGCCCCAGACAACCCAGTGTGACGGAAGTGCTTCAAATAACAGGCACACACCACAAAACTGGGCGTGGACATTAGCCTTCCCTGCAACCTCAGCTGAATGTCCCAGAGCTGGGAAGGGGGAGCAGTGTGAATTAACAGAGCCCCATTCAGCCATCATTTGAGCAGACTGGGAGCCTCCCAACACAGCCCAGCAGCCCAGAACTGCCCTGGGGGGACGGCACTCACCTGTGACATAGCACAGTCATCCCTCAACAGAGGACCCGGGGTGCACAGCCTGGAAGAGGGGCCCACTTGCAAGTCTCAGGAGCCATACGCCAATACCAAAGACTTGTGGGTCAGTGGCAGAGACAAACTGTGGCAGGACTGAACTGAAGGATTAGACTATTGCAGTAGCTTTAAAACTCTAGGATCATCAGGGAGATTTGATTGTTAGGGCCAACCCCCTCCCCGACTGCCCAGAAACACGCCCCACATACAGGGAAGGCAACACCAACTACACACGCAAGCTTGGGACACCAATTGGGCCCCACAAGACTCACTCCCCCACTCACCAAAAAGGCTAAGCAGGGGAGATCTGGCTTGTGGAGAACAGGTGGCTCGTGGACGCCACCTGCTGGTTAGTTAGAGAAAGTGTACTCCACGAAGCTGTAGATCTGATAAATTAGAGATAAGGACTTCAACTGGTCTACAAACCCTAAAAGAACCCTATCAAGGTCAGCAAATGCCACAAGGCCAAAAACAACAGAAAATTATAAAGCATATGAAAAAACCAGACGATATGGATAACCCAAGCCCAAGCACCCAAATCAAAAGACCAGAAGAGACACACCTAGAGCAGCTACTCAAAGAACTAAAGATGAACAATGAGACCCTAGTACGGGATATGAAGGAAATCAAGAAGACCCTAGAAGAGCATAAAGAAGACATTGCAAGACTAAATAAAAAAATGGATGATCTTATGGAAATTAAAGAAACTGTTGACCAAATTAAAAAGATTCTGGACACTCATAGTACAAGACTAGAGGAAGTTGAACAACGAATCAGTGACCTGGAAGATGACAGAATGGAAAATGAAAACATAAAAGAAAGAATGGGGAAAAAAATTGAAAAACTCGAAATGGACCTCAGGGATATGATAGATAATATGAAACGTCCGAATATAAGACTCATTGGTGTCCCAGAAGGGGAAGAAAAGGGTAAAGGTCTAGGAAGAGTATTCAAAGAAATTGTTGGGGAAAACTTCCCAAATCTTCTAAACAACATAAATACACAAATCATAAATGCTCAGCGAACTCCAAATAGAATAAATCCAAAAAAACCCACTCCGAGACATATACTGATCACACTGTCAAACAAAGAAGAGAAGGAGCAAGTTCTGAAAGCAGCAAGAGAAAAGCAATTCACCACATACAAAGGAAACAGCATAAGACTAAGTAGTGACTACTCAGCAGCCACCATGGAGGCGAGAAGGCAGTGGCATGATATATTTAAAATTCTGAGTGAGAGGAATTTCCAGCCAAGAATACTTTATCCAGCAAAGCTCTCCTTCAAATTTGAGGGAGAGCTTAAATTTTTCACAGACAAAGAAATGCTGAGAGAATTTGCTAACAAGAGACCTGCCCTACTGGAGATACTAAAGGGAGCCCTACAGACAGAGAAACAAAGACAGGACAGAGAGACTTGGAGAAAGGTTCAGTACTAAAGAGATTCGGTATGGGTACAATAAAGGATATTAATAGAGAGAGGGAAAAATATGGCAAACATAATCCAAAGGATAAGATGGCCGATTCAAGAAATGCCTTCACGGTTTTAACGTTGAATGTAAATGGATTAAACTCCCCAATTAAAAGATATAGATTCGCAGAATGGATCCAAAAAAATGAACCATCAATATGTTGCATACAAGAGACTCATCTTAGACACAGGGACACAAAGAAACTGAAAGTGAAAGGATGGAAAAAAATATTTCATGCAAGCTACAGCCAAAAGAAAGCAGGTGTAGCAATATTAATCTCAGATAAAATAGACTTCAAATGCAGGGATGTTTTGAGAGACAAAGAAGGCCACTACATACTAATAAAAGGGGCAATTCAGCAAGAAGAAATAACAATCGTAAATGTCTATGCACCCAATCAAGGTGCCACAAAATACATGAGAGAAACATTGGCAAAACTAAAGGAAGCAATTGATGTTTCCACAATAATTGTGGGAGACTTCAACACAACACTCTCTCCTATAGATAGATCAACCAGACAGAAGACCAATAAGGAAATTGAAAACCTAAACAATCTGATAAATGAATTAGATTTAACAGACATCTACAGGACATTACATCCCAAATCAACAGGATACACATACTTTTCTAGTGCTCACGGAACTTTCTCCAGAATAGATCATATGCTGGGACATAAAACTAGCCTCAATAAATTTAAAAAGATTGAAATTATTCAAAGCACATTCTCTGACCACAATGGAATACAATTAGAAGTCAATAACCATCAGAGACTTAGAAAATTCACAAATACCTGGAGGTTAAACAACACACTCCTAAACAATCAGTGGGTTAAAGAAGAAATAGCAAGAGAAATTGCTAAATATATAGAGACGAATGAAAATGAGAACACAACATACCAAAACCTATGGGATGCAGCAAAAGCAGTGCTAAGGGGGAAATTTATAGCACTAAACGCATATATTAAAAAGGAAGAAAGAGCCAAAATCAAAGAACTAATGGATCAACTGAAGAAGCTAGAAAATGAACAGCAAACCAATCCTAAACCAAGTACAAGAAAAGAAATAACAAGGATTAAAGCAGAAATAAATGACATAGAGAACAAAAAAACAATAGAAAGGATAAATATCACCAAAAGTTGGTTCTTTGAGAAGATCAACAAGATTGACAAGCCCCTAGCTAGACTGACAAAATCAAAAAGACAGAAGACCCATATAAACAAAATAATGAATGAAAAAGGTGACATAACTGCAGATCCTGAAGAAATTAAAAAAATTATAAGAGGATATTATGAACAACTGTATGGCAACAAACTGGATAATGTAGAAGAAATGGACAATTTCCTGGAAACATATGAACAACCTAGACTGACCAGAGAAGAAATAGAAGACCTCAACCAACCCATCACAAGCAAAGAGATCCAATCAGTCATCAAAAATCTTCCCACAAATAAATGCCCAGGGCCAGATGGCTTCACAGGGGAATTCTACCAAACTTTCCAGAAAGAACTGACACCAATCTTACTCAAACTCTTTCAAAACATTGGAAAAAATGGAACACTACCTAATTCATTTTATGAAGCTAACATCAATCTAATACCAAAACCAGGCAAAGATGCTACAAAAAAGGAAAACTACCGGCCAATCTCCCTAATGAATATAGATGCAAAAATCCTCAACAAAATACTTGCAAATCGAATCCAAAGACACATTAAAAAAATCATACACCATGACCAAGTGGGGTTCATTCCAGGCATGCAAGGATGGTTCAACATAAGAAAAACAATCAATGTATTACAACACATTAAAAACTCGAAAGGGAAAAATCAATTGATCATCTCAATAGATGCTGAAAAAGCATTTGACAAAATCCAACATCCCTTTTTGATAAAAACACTTCAAAAGGTAGGAATTGAAGGAAACTTCCTCAACATGATAAAGATCATATATGAAAAACCCACAGCCAGCATAGTACTCAATGGTGAGAGACTGAAAGCCTTCCCTCTAAGATCAGGAACAAGACAAGGATGCCCGCTGTCACCACTGTTATTCAACATTGTGCTGGAAGTGCTAGCCAGGGCAATCCGGCAAGACAAAGAAATAAAAGGCATCCAAATTGGAAAAGAAGAAGTAAAACTGTCATTGTTTGCAGATGATATGATCTTATATCTAGAAAACCCTGAGAAATTGACGATACAGCTACTAGAGCTAATAAACAAATTTAGCAAAGTAGCGGGATACAAGATTAATGCACATAAGTCAGTAATGTTTCTATATGCTAGAAATGAACAAACTGAAGAGACACTCAAGAAAAAGATACCATTTTCAATAGCAACTAAAAAATCAAGTACCTAGGAATAAACTTAACCAAAGATGTAAAAGACCTATACAAAGAAAACTACATAACTCTACTAAAAGAAATAGAAGGGGACCTTAAAAGATGGAAAAATATTCCATGTTCATGGATAGGAAGGCTAAATGTCATTAAGATGTCAATTCTACCCAAACTCATCTACAGATTCAATGCAATCCCAATCAAAATTCCAACAACCTACTTTGCAGACTTGGAAAAGCTAGTTATCAAATTTATTTGGAAAGGGAAGATGCCTCGAATTGCTAAAGACACTTTAAAAAAGAAAAACGAAGTGGGAGGACTTACACTCCCTGACTTTGAAGCTTATTATAAAGCCACAGTTGCCAAAACAGCATGGTACTGGCACAAAGATAGACATATAGATCAATGGAATCGAATTGAGAATTCAGAGATAGACCCTCAGATCTATGGCCGACTGATCTTTGATAAGGCCCCCAAAGTCACCGAACTGAGCCATAATGGTCTTTTCAACAAATGGGGCTGGGAGAGTTGGATATCCATATCCAAAAGAATGAAAGAGGACCCCTACCTCACCCCCTACACAAAAATTAACTCAAAATGGACCAAAGATCTCAATATAAAAGAAAGTACCATTAAACTCCTAGAAGATAATGTAGGAAAACATCTTCAAGACCTTGTATTAGGAGGCCACTTCCTAGACTTTACACCCAAAGCACAAGCAACAAAAGAGAAAATAGATAAATGGGAACTCCTCAAGCTTAGAAGTTTCTGCACCTCAAAGGAATTTCTCAAAAAGGTAAAGAGGCAGCCAACTCAATGGGAAAAAATTTTTGGAAACCATGTATCTGACAAAAGACTGATATCTTGCATATACAAAGAAATCCTACAACTCAATGACAATAGTACAGTCGGCCCAATTATAAAATGGGCAAAAGATATGAAAAGACAGTTCTCTGAAGAGGAAATACAAATGGCCAAGAAACACATGAAAAAATGTTCAGCTTCACTAGCTATTAGAGAGATGCAAATTAAGACCACAATGAGATACCATCTAACACCGGTTAGAATGGCTGCCATTAAACAAACAGGAAACTACAAATGCTGGAGGGGATGTGGAGAAATTGGAACTCTTATTCATTGTTGGTGGGAGTGTATAATGGTTCAGCCACTCTGGAAGTCAGTCTGGCAGTTCCTTAGAAAACTAGAAATAGAGTTACCATTCGATCCAGCGATTGCACTTCTCGGGATATACCCGGAAGATCGGAAAG
Organism: Choloepus didactylus; assembly: GCF_015220235.1. NCBI lineage: Eukaryota > Metazoa > Chordata > Mammalia > Pilosa > Megalonychidae > Choloepus > Choloepus didactylus. The sequence continues at coordinate 88,629,059 of NC_051321.1, read as the reverse complement.
CAGTGACACGAACAGATATCTGCACGCCAATGTTCATAGCAGCATTATTCACAATTGCCAAGAGATGGAAACAACCCAAATGTCCATCAACAGATGAGTGGATAAATAAAATTTGGTATATACACACGATGGAATACTACGTGGCAGTAAGAAGGAATGATCTGGTGAAACATATGACAACATGGATGAACCTTGAAGACATAATGCTGAGTGAAATAAGCCAGGCACAAAAAGAGAAATATTATATGCTACCACTAATGTGAACTTTGAAAAATGTAAAACAAATGGTTTATAATGTAGAATGTAGGGGAACTAGCAGTAGAGAGCAATTAAGGAAGGGGGAACAATAATCCAAGAAGAACAGATAAGCTGTTTAACGTTCTGGGGATGCCCAGAAATGACTATGGTCTGTTAATTTCTGATGGATGTAGTAGGAACAAGTTCACTGAAATGTTGCTATAGTATGTAACTTTCTTGGGGTAAAGTAGGAACATGTTGGAAGTTAAGCAGTTATCTTAGGTTAGTTGTCTTTTTCTTACTCCCTTGCTATGGTCTCTTTGAAATGTTCTTTTATTGTATGTTTGTTTTTTTTTGTTTTCTTTTTAACTTTTTTTTTTCATACAGTTGATTTGAAAAAAGAAGGGAAAGTTAAAAAAAAAAAAAAAGAAAAAAGACAAACAAGGAAAAAAAAAAAAAAAAAAAAAAAAACGATGTAGTGCCCCCTTGAGGAGCCTGTGGAGAATGCAGGGGTATTCGCCTACCCCACCTCCATGGTTGCTAACATGACCACAGACATAGGGGACTGGTGGTTTGATGGGTTGAGCCCTCTACCATAAGTTTTACCCTTGGGAAGACGGTTGCTGCAAAGGAGAGGCTAGGCCTCCCTGTATTTGTGCCTAAGAGTCTCCTCCTGAATGCCTCTTTGTTGCTCAGATGTGGCCCTCTCTCTCTGGCTAAGCCAACTTGAAAGGTGAAATCACTGCCCTCCCCCCTACGTGGGATCAGACACCCAGGGAAGTGAATCTCCCTGGCAACGTGGAATATGACTCCCGGGGAGGAATGTAGACCCGGCATCGTGGGATGGAGAACATCTTCTTGACCAAAAGGGGGATGTGAAAGGAAATGAAATAAGCTTCAGTGGCAGAGAGATTCCAAAACGAGCCGAGAGATCACTCTGGTGGGCACTCTTACGCACACTTTAGACAACCTTTTTTAGGTTCTAAAGAATTGGGGTAGCTGGTGGTGGATACCTGAAACTATTAAACTACAACCCAGAACCCATGAATCTCGAAGACAGTTGTATAAAAATGTAGCTTATGAGGGGTGACAGTGGGATTGGGAATGCCATAAGGACCAAACTCCACTTTGTCTAGTTTATGGATTGATGTGTAGAAAAGTAGGGGAAGCAAACAAACAGACAAAGGTACCTAGTGTTCTTTTTTACTTCAATTGCTCTTTTTCACTCTAATTATTATTCTTGTTATTTTTGTGTGTGTGCTAATGAAGGTGTCAGGGATTGATTTAGGTGATGAATGTACAACTATGTAATGGTACTGTAAACAATCGAAAGTACAATTTGTTTTGTATGACTGCGTGGTATGTGAATATATCTCAATAAAATGATGATTAAAAAAAAAATCTTATTCTGATTAATAATATTTAGTTTAAAATTTATGCAGGAACTGCTCCACAAACCCTCATTTCCTTCCCTTCTTTTATGCCATTATTGTTATACAGATTACATCTATGTACATTTTTTAGCTTTTTTTAATTTTGAAATAAATTCAAAGTTATAGGAACACTTGCAAAAACAATACTAACACCATATGCAAAATTCCATCATACCCTGACCCCCCTCCCCATAGTTAATTGTCCCATAGCTAGGAAGGCAGAGCTGTGTGAAAAGGGGTAAATTAACATGTCCCATGCAGCCATCCTTTCAGCAGGCTGGGAGCGCCCCTACACAGCCCAGTGGCCCAGAACTTCCCTTGAGGGACAGGGCACATTTGTTATAGCAGAGCCTTCTCTTAGCAGAGGCCCTAGAAGGGCACAACTTACAAGAGGGTCCCACTCAGAAATCTCAGGGACCATATGCCATTACCAAGGACTTATGGGTCAGTGGCAGAGACAGCCTGTGATGAGACTGAACTGAAGGTTTAAATTCTTGCAACGGCTATAAATCTCCAGGAACACTGAAGAGGTTTGATTATTAAAGCTGCCCACCCTCCGTAGCTGCTCAGAAACATGCCCCACATTCAGGGCAGACAGCACCAACAACAAACCCAAACTTAGTGCACCAATTGGACCCCCACAAGAATCAGACCCCAACACACCACAAAGACAAAGTTGGGTAGAAATGGCTTGAAGGGATTGGTGGCTCACAGACACCACCTGCTGGTTAAACTGTACACCACCAAGCTGTAGATCTGACAAATTGGAAGTTAGTCTTTGAATTAGCCTACATATCCTAAAAGAGCCCTATCAAGAAAGCAAATGCTGAGACCAAAAACAACAGAAAATTTTAAAGCCTATGAAGAAAGTAGATAAGATGTATAACCCAAAATCAAACCCTCAATCAGAAAATCAGAGAAGATACAGTACATGCAGCAATTAATCAAAGAATTAAAGACAAATGAGAGCATGGCACAGGATATAAAGGACATGATGAAGACCCTAGAAGAGCATAAAGAAGAAATTGCCAGAGTAAATAAAAAAATAGATGGTCTCATGGAAAGAAAAGAAACTGTTGATGAAATTGAAAAGATTCTGGATACTCATAGTACAGGACTAGAGAAAGCTGAACAATGAATCAGCAACTTGGAGGACAACAAAATGGAAAAGGAAAAAACAAAAGAAAGAATGGGAAAAAAATTAAAGAAATCAAAATGGACCTCAGGGATATGATAGGTAAAATAAAATGTCCAAATGTAAGACTCACTGGCATCCCAGAAGGGGAAGAAAAGGGTAAAGGTCTGGAAAGAGTCTTGAAATAAGTTGTTGAGGAAAATGTCTGAAACCTTCTACACAATGTAAATACACAAAGCATAAATGCCCATGAACCCCAAATAGAATAAATCCAAATAAACCCCCTCCAAGACATATTCTGATCAGACTGTCAAATAGTGAAGGGAAGTAGCAAGTTCTGAAAAGCAGCAAGTGGAAAGCAATTCAGCACATACAAAGGAAACAACATAAGACTAAATAGTAACTACTCTGCAGCCACCATGGAGGTGAGAAGACACTGATGTGATGTAGTTAAAATTCTGAGAGAGAAAAATTGCTAACCAAGAATTCTTTATCCAGGAAAGCTCTCCTTCAAATTTGAGGGAGAGCTTAAATTTTTCAAAAATTAACAAATGCTGAGAGGTTTTGCTAATAAAAGACCTGCCCTACTTCAGATACTAAAGGGAGCAATACCAAAAGAGAAAGAAAGAAATGAGAGAGAGAGATGGAGAAACGTTCAGTACTAAAGAGAGTCAATATTGCTTCATTAAAGGACAAGAAGTGAGAGAGGGAAAAATATGTCTGACAAACATAAACCAAAGGATAGGATGGCTGATTCAAGAAATGCCATCACAGTAGTAATGTTGAATGTAAATGGATTGAACTCCCCAATTAGAAGATATAGATTACATGAATGGATAAAAAAAATCCATGAATATGTTGCAGATAAAGGACTCATCTTAGACATAGGGACACAAAGAAATTGAAAGTGAAAGGATGGAAAAATATTTCATGCAAGCTACAGCCAAAAGAAAGCAGGAGTGGTAATATTAATCTCAGATAAAATAGACTTTTAATGAAAGGATGTTATGAGAGACAATGAAGGCCACTACATACTAATAAAAGAGGCAATTCAACAAGAAGAAATACCAATCATAAATGTTTATGCACCCGATCATCATGCCACAAAATGCATGAGACAAACAATAGCAAAACTAGAAGCAATGGATGTTTCCACAATAATTGTGGAGACATCAGCAATTTGCTCTCTCCTATAGATAGATCAACCAGGCAGAAGACTGATCAGGAAATTGAAAACTTAAACAATCTGATAAATGAATTGGATTTAAGAGACATATATAGATCATTACATCCCAAATCACCAGGATACACATTCTTCTCTAGTGCTCACAGAACTTTCTCCAGAATAGACCATATGCTGGGACATAAAATGAGCCTCAATGAATTTTAAAAATAGAAATTATTCAAAGCACATTCTCTGACCACAGTGGGAAGTAATTAGAAGTCAATAACCATGTGAGACTTAGAAAATTCACAAATACCTGGAGATTAAACAACACACTCCTAAACAATCAGTGGGTTAAATAAGAAAGAGCAAGAGAAATTCCTAAATATATAGAGATGAATGAAAATGAGAACACAACATATCAGAACTTATGGGATGCAACAAAAGTGGTACTGATGGAGAAGATTATAGCACTAAATGCATACATCAAAAAGGAAGAAAGAGTTAAAATCACAGAACTAATGGAGCACCTGAAGAAGCTAGAAAATGAACAGCAAACTAATCTTATGCCAAGTAGAAGAAAAGAAATAACAAGGATTAAAGCAGAAATAAATGACATAGAGAAAAAAAAAACAGTAGAGAGAATACATAACACCAAGAGTTCGTTCTTTGAGACGATAAACAAGATTGACTAGCCCCTAGCTAGACTGACAAAATAAAAAAAGAAGAGCCATATAAATAAAATAATGAATGAGAAATTCATTACTGTGGATCCTGAAGAAATTTAAAAAAATTATTAGAGGATACTCTGAACAACTGTATGCCAATGTATTGGATAATATAGAGGAAACAGCAATTTCCTTGAAACATATGAACAACCTAGACTGACAAGAGAAGAAATAGAAGACCTGAACCCACCAATCACAAGGAAAGAGATCCAACCAGTCATCAGAAAACTTCCCACATTGAAGAATATTTAATGACAAGGTTAAATGTTCACCATGTTAAATGAAAATTGCAACATAAAAAGTAAAATGATGTGTATAGAGAGCACTGTTTTCTAAAATGTTCATGCATGGAAAAGATTGGAAGGAAATAAATGCATCAAATGTTAACCATAGTTAAAAAAAGAAAAAAGAAAACTTCCCACAAATAAATGCCCAGGGCCAGATGGCTTCACAGGGGAATTCTACCAAATTTCAAAATAGAACTGACACCAATCTTACTTAAACTCTTTCAAAACATTGAAGAAAATGGAACACTACCGAACATTTTATGAAGCTAACATCAATTGAATACCAAAACCAGGCAAAGATACCACAAAAAAGAAAACTACAGGCCGATCTCCCTAATGAATACAGATGCAAAAATTCTCAACAAGATACTTGCAGATAGAATCCAAAGACACATTAAAAAAGTCATACACCATGACCAAGTGGGGTTCATTCCAGGCATGCAAGGATGGTTCAACATAGGAAAATCAGTCAATGTAATACAACATATTAACAAATCAAAAGAGAAAAATCAAATGATCATCTCAATAGATGCTGAAAAGACATTCAACAAAATCCAACATCCCTTTTTGATAAAAACATTTCAGAAGTTAGGAATTGAAGGAAACTTCCTCAATATGATAAAGAACATGTATGAAAAACCCACAGCCAGTGTAGTACTCAAAGGTGAGAGACTGAAAGCCTTCCCTCTAAGATCAGGAATGAGACAAGGATGCCCACTCTCACCACTGTTCTTCAACATTGTGCTAGAAGTGTTAGCCAGGGCAATCCAGCAAGACAAATAAAAGGCATCCAAATAGGAAAGGAAGAAGTAAAACTCATTATTTGCAGATGATATGACCTTATATCTGGAAAACCCTGAGAAATTGACAGTACAGCTACTGGAGCTAATAAACGACTTTAGCAAAGTAGTGGGATCCAAGCACATAAGTCAGTAATGTTTCTATATGCTAGAAATGAGAGAAGTGAAGAGACATTCAAGAAAAAGATACCATTTTCAATAGCAAGTAAAAAACTCAAGTACCTAGGGATAAACTTTATCAAAGAAGTAAAAGACCTATGGAAAGAAAACTATATAACTCTACTAAAAGAAATAGAAAGGGATCTTAAAAGAAAGAAAAATATTCCTTCTTCATGGATAGGAAGGCTAAATGTCATTAAGATGTCAATTCTACCTAAACTCATCTACAGATTCAATGCAATCCCAATCAAAATTCCAACAACCTACTTTGCAGACTTGGAAAAGCTAGTTATCAAATTTATTTGGTAAGGGAAGAGGTGTTGAATTGCTAAAAATACTCTGAGAAAGAAAAGCAAAGTGGGAGGACTTACACTCCCTGACTTTGAAGCTTATGTAAAGCCAGTTGTCAAAACAGCATGGCACTGGCACAAGGATAGATATATCAATCAATGGAATTGAATTGAGAATTCAGAGATAGACCCCCAGATCTATGAGTGCCTGATCCTTGATAAGGCCCCCAAAGCCACTGAACTGGGACATTTAACAATTTTCACCAGATGGGGCTGGGAGAGTTGGATATCCATATCCAAAAGAATGAAAGAGGACCCCTACCTCGCACCTGGCACAAAAAATACCTCAAAATGGGTTAAAGACCTCAGTATAAAAGACATTACCATAAAACTCCTAGAATATAATATAGGGAGACATCTTCAAGACCTTGTATTAGGAGGTCATTTCCTAGTCCTTACACCTAAAGCACAAGCAACAAAAGAAAAAATAGATAAATGGGAACTCCTTATGCTTAGAAGTTTCTGTACCTCAAAGGAATTTGTCAAAAAGGTGAAGAGGCAGCCAACTGAATGGGAAAAATTTTGGAAACCATGTATCTGAAAAAGACTGATATCTTGCATATATAAAGAAATCCTACAACTCAGTGACAATAGTACAGACAGGCCAAGTATAAAATGGGCAAAATACATGAAGAGACAATTCTCTGAAGGGAAAATACAAATGTCCAAGAAACACATGAAAAATACTCAGCTTCACTAACTATTAGAGAGTTGCAAATTAAGACCACAATGAGATATCATCTCACACCAGTTAGAATTGCTGCCACTAAACAAACAGGAAATCACAAATGCTAGAGAGGATGTGGAAAAATTGGAACTCTTATTCATTGTTGGTGGGACTGTATAATGGTTCAGCCACTCTGGAAGACAGTCTGGCAGTTCCTTACAAAACTAGATCTAGTTACCCTTCTGTCCAGCAATTGCACTTCTCAGTATATACATGGAAGAGCTGAAAGCAGTGACATGAACAGATATCTGCCTGCCAATGTTCATAGCAGCTTTATTCACAATTGCCAAGAAATGGAAACAACACAAACGTCCTTCAACAGATGAGTGGATAAATAAAATGTGGTATGTACACACAATGGAATAACATGCAGCAGTAAGAAAGAATGATGTGAAACATATAACAACTTGGATGAACCTTGAAGACATAATGCTGAGTGAAATAAGCCAGGCACAGAAAGAGAAATATTATATGCTACCACTAATGTGAACATTGCTGGGGGAGAGTGCAGGGGTGTTGGGTTTCCCCACCTCAGTGGTTGATGATGTGCTCACAGACATTGGGGACTGGTGGTTTGGTGGGCTGAGCCCTCAATCACGGGACTTGCCCTTGGGAAGGCCATTACTGCAAAGGAGAGGCTAGGCCTGCTTATTATTTTGCCTAAGTGTCTCCTCCTTAACGCCTCTTTGTTGCTCAGATCTGGCCATCTCTCTCTAGCTAAGTCAACTTGGCAAATGAAACCACTGCCCTCTGCCCTACATGGGATCTGACACCCAGGGGTATAAATACACCTGGCAAAGTGGAATGTGACTCCAAGGGAGGAATCTGGACCCAGGTTTGTGGGATGGAGAACATCTTGACAAAAAGGGGGATGTAAAATGAAATGAAATAAGTTTCAGTGGCTCAAGAGATTACAAAAGGAGCCGAGAGGTCACTCTGTTGAGCACAATATAGATAACCCTTATTAGGTTCTAATGAATTGGAATAGCCAGCAGTAAATACCTGAAACTATCAAAGTGCAACACAGAACCCTTGAATCTTGACAACGATTGTATAAAAATGTAGCTTATGAGGGGTGACAGTGTGATTATGAAAGTCATGTGGATCACACTCCCCTTTGCCCAGTGTAATGGATGGATGAGTAGAAAAATGGGGGCAAAAAAATGCAACCTGTAATCTTTTTTACTTTAGTTGTGCTTTTTCACTTTAACTTTTATTTTTATTACTTTTGTATTTGTGGTAATGAAAATGTTCAAAAATTAATTTTGGTGATGAATGCACAACTATGTGGTGATACAGTGTGAACAAGTGATTGTATGCTTTGTATGACTGCATGGTGTGTGAATGTATCTCACTAAAACTGAATTATTAAAAATGTCAGGCAGCACCAATGCCAGGAGTCACATATCCTTCCCCTGTTCCCCCCATATGCATATAGCTTTGGTGTATTTCCTTTATTGTATTAAAGGAAGAATAATACCATGTTTCAATTAGTTATAGTTTCTAGCTTGCATTGATTGTATTTCCCCCCAATCCCACCCTATTTTTAACACCTTACAATGTCAACATTCATTTGTTCTACCTCATGTAAAACATGTTTGTACCTTTTTCTACAATCGTTCAGCACTGTAGGTTTCCCTGAGTTACGCAGTCCCAGTCTTTATCCTTCTTCTTTTGTTCTGGTGTCCCACATGATCCCAACCTTCCTCTTTCAACCATATTCACAGTCATATTTTTCAGTGTACTTACATTGCTGTGCTACTTTATCCCAAAATTGTGTTCCAAACCTCTCACTCCTGTCTTTTCCTTTCTGTCTGCAGTGCTTCCTTTAGTGTTTCCTGTAGAGGAGGTATCTTGTTCACAAATTCTGTCATGGTCTGTTTGAGAATATTTTAAGCTCTCCCTCATATTGGATGGACAGTTTTGCTGGATATAGGATTCTTTGTTGGTGGTTTTTCTCTTTAAGTATCTTAAATATATCACACCACTTCCTTCTTGCTTCCATGGTTCCTATTGGGAAATCCACAGATAGTCTTATCAGGCTTCCTTTGTATGTGATGGATCACTTTTCTCTTGCTGCTTTCAGGATTCTTTCTTTATCTTTGACATTTGAGAATCTGATTGTTAAGTGTCTTGGCATGGGTCTCTTCACATTTATTCTGTTTGTGGTATGCTGTGCTTCTTGGATCTGTAATTTTATGTCTTTCATAACAGATAGGAAATTTTCATTGACTATTTAGTAGATGGGAAATTTTCATTGACTATTTCCTCTATTATTGCTTCTGCCCCTTTTCCTTTCTCTTCTCCTTCACAGTCACCAATGACATGTACATTCTTGCCTTTTGTTTTGTCCTTAAGTTCCCAGAGACTTTGCTCATATTTTTCCATTCTTTTCTCTATCTGTTCTTTTGTGTGTAGGCTTTCAGGTGCCTTGTTCTCCAGTTCATGAGTGTTTTCTTCTGCTTCTTGAGATCTGCTGTTGTATGTTTCCCTTGTATCTTTCATCTCTTGTATTGTGCCTCTCATTTCCACAGATTCTGCTGTTGGTTTCTCGAACTTTCAATTTCTACCTTATGTATGCCCAGTGTTTTCATTATGTGGTCCATCTCTTTTGCCATAACCTCCCTAAACTATTTGAATTGTCTTAGTATTAGTTGTTTAAGTTCTTGTATCTCAGTTGAAATGTAAATTTTTCCCTTTGGGCCATAACTTCATTTCTCTTAGTGTAGGTTTTAGTTTTGTGGTGCCTAATACAAGGTCTTGAAGATGTTTTCCTACATTATCTTCTAGGAGTTTTATGGCACTTTCTTTTATATTGAGATCTTTGGTCCATTTTGAGTTAATTTTTGTGTAGGGGGTGAGGTAGGGGTCCTCTTTCATTCTTTTGGATATGGATATACAACTCTCTGAGCCCCATTTGTTGAAAAGACCATTATGACTCAGTTCAGTGACTTTGGGGGCCTTATCAAAGATCAGTCGGCCATAGATCTGAGGGTCTATCTCTGAATTCTCAATTCGATTCCATTTATCTGTATGTCTATCTTTATGCCAGTACCATGCTGTTTTGGCAACTGTGGCTTTATAATAAGCTTCAAAGTCAGGGAGTGTAAGTCCTCCCACTTCATTTTTCTTTTTTAGAGTGTCTTTAGCAATTCGAGGCATCTTCCCTTACCAAATAAATTTGATAACTAGCTTTTCCAAGTCTGCAAAGTAGGTTGTTGGAATTTTGATTGGGATTGCATTGAATCTGTAGATGAGTTTGGGTAGAATTGACATCTTAATGACATTTAGTCTTCCTATCCATGAACATGGAATATTTTTCCATCTTTTAAGGTCCCCTTCTATTTCTTTTAGTAGAGTTATGTAGTTTTCTTTGTATAAGTCTTTTACATCTTTGGTTAAGTTTATTCCTAGGTACTTGATTTTTTTAGTTGCTATTGAAAATGGTATCTTTTTCTTGAGTGTCTCTTCAGTTTGTTCATTTCTAGCATATAGAAACATTACTGACTTATGTGCATTAATCTTGTATCCTGCTACTTTGCTAAATTTGTTTATTAGCTCTAGTAGCTGTATCGTCGATTTCTCAGGGTTTTCTAGATATAAGATCATATCATCTGCAAACAATGACAGTTTTACTTCTTCTTTTCCAATTTGGATGCCTTTTATTTCTTTGTCTTGCTGGATTGCCCTGGCTAGCACCTCCAGCACAATGTTGAATAACAGTGGTGACAGCGGGCATCCTTGTCTTGTTCCTGATCTTAGAGGGAAGGCTTTCAATCTCTCACCATTGAGTACTATGCTGGCTGTGGGTTTTTCATATATGCTCTTGATCATGTTGAGGAAGTTTCCTTCAATTCCTACCTTTTGAAGTGTTTTTATCAAAAAGGGATGTTGGATTTTGTCAAATGCTTTTTCAGCATCTATTGAGATGATCAATTGATTTTTCCCTTTTGACTTGTTAATGTGTTGTAATACATTGATTGATTTTCTTATGTTGAACCATCCTTGCATGCCTGGAATGAACCCCACTTGGTCATGGTGTATGATTTTTTTAATGTGTCTTTGGATTCGATTTGCAAGTATTTTGTTGAGGATTTTTGCATCTATATTCATTAAGGAGTTTGGCCGGTAGTTTTCCTTTTTTGTAGCATCTTTGCCTGGTTTTGGTATTAGATTGATGTTAGCTTCATAAAATGAGTTAGGTAGTGTTCCATTTTCTTCAATGTTTTGAAAGAGTTTGAGTAAGATTGGTGTCAGTTCTTTCTGGAAAGTTTGGTAGAATTCCCCTGTGAAGCCATCTGGCCCTGGGCATTTATTTGTGGGAAGATTTTTGATGACTGATTGGATCTCTTTGCTTGTGATGGGTTGGTTGAGGTCTTCTATTTCTTCTCTGGTCAGTCTAGGTTGTTCATATGTTTCCAGGAAATTGTCCATTTCTTCTACATTATCCAGTTTGTTGTCATACAGTTGTTCATAATATCCTCTTATAATTTTTTTAATTTCTTCAGGATCTGTAGTTATGTCACCTTTTTCATTCATTATTTTGTTTATATGGGTCTTGTCTCTTTTTGATTTTGTCAGTCTAGCTAGGGGCTTGTCAATCTTGTTGATCTTCTCAAAGAACCAACTTTTGGTGATATTTATCCTCTCTATTGTTTTTTTGTTCTCTATGTCATTTATTTCTGCTTTAATCCTTGTTATTTCTTTTCTTCTACTTGGTTTAGGATTGGTTTGCTGTTCATTTTCTAGCTTCTTCAGTTGATCCATTAGTTCTTTGATTTTGGCTCTTTCTTCCTTTTTAATATATGCATTTAGTGCTATAAATTTCCCCCTTAGCACTGCTTTTGCTGCATCCCATAGGTTTTGGTATGTTGTGTTCTCATTTTCATTCGTCTCTATATATTTAGCAATTTCTCTTGCTATTTCTTCGTTAACCCACTGATTGTTTAGGAGTGTGTTGTTTAACCTCCAGGTATTTGTGAATTTTCTAAGTCTCTGATGGTTATTGACTTCTAATTGTCTTCCATTGTGGTCAGAGAATGTGCTTTGAATAATTTCAATCTTTTTAAATTTATTGAGGCTTGTTTTATGTCCCAGCATATGATCTATTCTGGAGAAAGTTCCATGAGCACTAGAAAAGTATGTGTATCCTCCACAGTTTTTACTTACAGTTTTATGCTGTGCTCTTGGGCATTCCTTCCAATTCAGGTTAGTGCATGATGAGTGGATGGTTGTTTGTCCCCCTGCAGTTATTCTGGATTATTTAATAGTTGTTTCTTGTTGTTTATTTGTTGTTCCAGAGGGACTAACTGATTTCCATTACTCTCTATGCCACCATCTTAGCTCACCCATGATTCAGTATAATTTTATGGTCAGTCAGTGATTGGTTAGATATTTTCTTTAAATGCCTTGACTGTGTTTCTTCTACCCTTTGCAAAGGGGTTCTGTGTGAGGAGGTATGCCTTCAAATATCATGTAGCTTATAAGATATACATAGCTTTTCCTTCATGCTTACAATGGGCTGAATGTCAGTCAGAGTGAGTTCCTGTTACTTTCTCCTTCCGTTGATCTTTCCTGGGCATGCACATAGAGTTGCACATGTGCACAGTCTGCTATATACCAATGAGTATGTTGGCCATTTTCCTTGTGGTAGCAGTAGGATTTCCTTTTAAATTTCCTGATGGGATCTAATTTACCCCAAGTGAAAGCAAAGCCTTGGGTAGCTGAGTTGTTGCCAGCCATTTGCTATTGTTGCAGTAGTGCCCTGGAGGAAAGCTTGCCTCCAGCTTGCTGAGCAAAACTCTTAGTCTAGTTAATTAGTCTCACAATCTGAATATACAAATTTCCAAGGCAACAAAATATTGGCTACTCTCTGGAAAGGTTCTTTTAATGAAGCCCCAAATGGTGTCATATCTTTCTTGTCTGCAATGTTGATTGTTTTTGGCTCCCAGGCCATTAATCAGGGTAAAGAGGGGAACTTGAATAATCCACATTAAAGCATCACTGACCCCACTATTTACACAGTTTCAGTTGTGAACTTGCTGTCTTACTGGTGTTCAATTCTTTCTATTTCATAGATGATTTTCAATTTGCTCTATGGGTTTGGTTAACTGCCAGTGTTCTGAAATGGTTGATTTTAGTTATTTTTCCCATATTTTTGTTATTTTGGAGGGAGAGCAAGTTCACTTAGACCCTTACTCAACCATTCAGGAAGCTGAGGCTTCAACAGGCTTTTTATAAGGGAGATGTTGTTGACCTATAATAAGAATTCAAGTATTTTTGAATTGGTTAATTAACAGCTATAATAAAAATTAAACTGATTTAAACAATAATTTTTAGAAGTGAAAACCATGATATGAAAGAAGTGAGGAAAATAACTCTGCTGAGCACCTTGATTAAATGCAGAAGAGAGCTTTTGCCAAAATGATATATTCAAATTCAGGATAATTTGCAGTTTGATTAGCCACTGAATGTTATCAAGATTTTAAATGATATTTAGTTGGATAGAGTGAGGTTTCCTGGTGAACAGGCTTTTGGAACATCTGAGAAATTATATGCACCAGGCAATAGCTGTACATGACTGCTTTATAGCTTTCTGTGCAAGGAAAACTTGTTCTCTCTCTTGCTCCATCCTTTGTTCTGCCAATGTCTCATAAAAGAGGGACATGAAACATTAAAATAGTCACCCATTATGTGGAGAGTCAGTAGAAAATGGAATATGGTTAAATTGCCTTGGCATCTCTGCCTTGGCTCCAATAATGGTACATGTCGCTAGAATATATCTGGCCTTTACACCACAATCCTTGACTTTCCCTTTCTACATCCCTCATGGATTACTAGTGGCAATTAAAATTTATGGTGCAATAGACATTTTTCAGAACAGATTGATTTCAAATTAGACATTGGCAAGCCTGTAAATAGTATAAAAATGAAATTATCTGAAAAGCAATTTATACCTTTAGTGAATGCAATAACATAAATAATTCCATACATTGGTAAAATTAGATGCAAGACTTTTGGAAAAATGATATTCAGGAACACCAAAACCACTGGGCAGCTGACTTGGACTTCTTGAGTACTAATTTAAAGTTGACACCAGCATTACCCATTCCACATTCTGCAGACAATTTAATGTACTACTCCAACCCTAGGCTAGAACTCCTCCAGCCAAACTCAGTTAAAAGAATATGGAAATGGCCCCAAATGTGTCCCTTGGGGCAAAAGGAAAAAGTTCATACATATTTGTACATCATCTTATTCATGTAAAACTCCCACTGGGGCATCTTGTAGGGGTAAAAAAGAAGAGCACAATTACAATCTCCTATGACATGAAGGGAGCATTTCAAGGTGGATGCCTTCTCTCCAGTTCACTCCTTTAAACTTTGGCTTTATAAAAATATTTCCAGAGTTTTGTTCTATTAGGACAATCAAGATAAGGCTCTGTTCCCATAAATATGCCTACTAACCTACTTCCCTAACTCTCTTTCTCACTCTCTCTCTTTCTCTCCATCTCTCTCTCTCTGTCTCTCTCTCTCTCTCTCACACACACACACACACACACATGCACATGTGCACATGCATGTGCCCATTTATGTTTACATCCAGGTTAAACATGAGATATGGTATTATAGTGTATTGGTTGGTTTTCCCAAATACTGAATGATGTGATATAGGGATTTTGAAACTGGGATGAAACACTATAATGTAGAAGAGAAGCTTTGGCTTCTCCTTAGGTAAGACAATAGAGGGTGTTCCCTTATTTGTTAAACATTTATTGTGGTTTGTATCTGGCAATGTGAAATTTCAAGACATATTTTCCTCTAAAAGCTTGTCATTTGGGTGGGTCTAAAGGTTAGAAGACATGAAGTGGTTTTTCAGATTCTTTGTGTGCCCTTTTGCCACTATCCATTCTACACCTGGCCCCTAGCACCCTCATGCTGGCCACTTCCCCCAGTTACCAGGTGGATCCTCCGCAAGTGGCTTTCCACCCCCTTGCTTCATCTCTGGGTAAATGAGGACCAATCTTTTGAGTTGCTTCTTTGGGCATAGAGGAGCCTCTGGCCAGAAAAGCAACAATGTCCATTTATAAATATCACTGCATAAGGATAATCACACAACTTAGTGACATTGCTATATGCTGCGAAGTCCCAGATTTGTGCCTCTCAAAGTGCATGAAGGAGCTGGGGCTCAACAGCAGGGAACAGAACTGTCTGGGACTCTGTCGCCCACCAAGGCTCAGTGTAAGGAATATACTCTGCCTTGGATGAAGTGAACTCAAGGTTCATCTACTTTAGAAAGGCTCTGCTTACACTTATGGGGAAGATTAACATCTCCTTTCTCAGAGACCCTGTTATAACCATTACTGGATTCCATCCTAACATGTGATTACACAGATTTCCTTATATAGTTTTCCCTACACTGAATTAAAAGCCTCTGAAAATCTTGGATTTGTGCTCTGTTAGTCTCTGTATAATAATAATAACAATGGCTCTTATATATATTGGGTTATTGTTCATATCTGTGTTAAGTGCATTACAAGCATTTTTTCATGGAACCTCTGTTCTATGTTGTGCTTTCCAAACATGATCATAAGATTGTCTCTAATCCCAATCAAATTTTGCAATATGCTCTTGCTACTACTCCATCAAGAATTGTAATCTTCCTTCCTCTTGTGTCAGGACTGGCCTTAGTGACTCATTTGTGAGCAATAGAATGTGACAGAGTGAACAATGCAAGACTCCTGAGTTCGGTTCCAATGAAGTCTTGAAACTTTTTTCTTGGTTTTTGGAATACTACTCCTTGAGATGTTTCCTCTTAGAATCCAGCCTTGTCCTGTGCAAATCCCAGGTCTCATAAAGACACCACACACACAGGCACTCTGGTAGACAGTTGCAGCAAAGCCCATCCTTTGAGGGAATCAAAGTGCAGGAGCCAGTCCTTTGAACAAAGAAGCCCCCAGTTCCTTGAGTCACTCCTAGCCATCTGGGTCACCCTAGATGAGACCATCATTGTCCACTTGCTCACATATTCTGAGAACATAATAAAATGGGTCTGTTTCTTGCCAATAACTTTGGGGTACACTTGTTACACAGGCATAGAAAACCCAAACACCTCACAGTGCTGTGAGCTAGTGTGATGGTTTGAAGCTGTACATACCCCAGATAAACCTATTTTTAAACCTAATGCATTCCAGTGGGTGTGATCCCATTGTGACTAAAACCTTTGATGAGGCTACTTCAGTTAAGGTGTGGCTCACCTCAGCCAGAATGGGCCTTAATCCTATTCCTGGAGTCCTTTATCAGAGAATGAAATTCAGACATAGAGGGAGAAAGTCACAGGAAACACAGGCTGAAATCAATGAAATCTGGAAGAGAAGAGACCAGGAGATGCAGCCAGGTGCCTTGCCATGGGACAGAGAAACCAAGGATCACCAGCCCAGGATGCCATGTTCTT
Source organism: Choloepus didactylus (assembly GCF_015220235.1). Lineage (NCBI taxonomy): Eukaryota > Metazoa > Chordata > Mammalia > Pilosa > Megalonychidae > Choloepus > Choloepus didactylus. The sequence continues at coordinate 88,612,585 of NC_051321.1, read as the reverse complement.
CACTGAGAAAGCAACACTTTGATGATGCCTTGATTTGGACATTTTCCCAGCCTCAGGACAATGAGCAAATGAATTTCCGTTGTTTAACCTGACCCGTTTCATGGTATTTTGCTTAAGCAGTCTAGGAAACTAAAACAGCCAGGTACTCTTATTTATTTTTTTTTATTTTGAAAACTTTATCAAAATAAAAAAAATTCAAGTAAAACAAAACAAAGGAATATGAAAAATGAATATCCTAAAATAACTAAATTGCTAATACCCTAAGAAAGTTAATGAACCATAGTCATTCCTGAGCATTCCTATATCATTAAGATTACCCTCAATACCTTATCTGTTCTTAATTGATTATTATTCTCCCTTCACTAGTTGCTGTCTGTCTCTAGGTACACTATATTCTATAATATAAGACACTTGTTTTACATTTTTTACAGAGTTCTCATTAGTGGTATCATACAATATCTCTCCTTATTTCACTCAACATTATGTCCTCAGGGTTCATCCATGTTGACATATGCTTCATGACCTCATTCTTTCTCACTGCTGCACAGTATTCCATCATATCTATGTACAGTTTATTATCCACCCATCTGATGTAGGACACTTAGGTTGCTTCAGTCTCTTTGCAATTGTGAACAATACTGCTATGAACATCGTGTGAAAATATCTATTCATGCCACTGCTTTCAGGTCCTGTGGGTAAATACCAAGAGGTGAAATTGCTGGATCATAGGGTAACTCAATACCTAGTTTTCTGATGAACTGCCTTATTATCTTTAAGTTAGAGATAGGGAAACTGAGGGTTTTAGTGGTTGATGAAAATAATAAGACTGAAATCATTTATGAAGTCCTACATGTCAGGAACTGAGTTAACTACTTTCTGTAGATTATCTCATTTAAGGCATATAAAGCTCTGTGAAGTAGGTACTCTTTAAAGATCCTATATTGAATATGAGGGAACTAAATCCCCATGAAAACACAGTCAGTCACGGGAAGATCCAGGACTTGAAATCACTCTGTCCTTTCCAGGAACTGAGGTTTAACAATTGTACCAAAATAAAAACTGCAGTTAATCATACAGGTCAAATAGTTGGTGAGCTGCAGAGCTGGGAAAGGAACATAGGGCTGTATGACCCTGTAACCCATGTGTGACATGGTGTTCTAGTTTGCTAATGCTGCAGAATACAAAACACCAGAGATGGATAGGCTTTTATAAAATGGGGGTTTATTTCACTACAGAGTTACAGTCTTAAGGCCACAAAGTATCCAAGGTAACACCTCAGCAATTAGGTACCTTCACCGGAGGATGGCCCATGGCATCCGGAAAACCTCTGTTAGCTGGGAAGGCAGCCGGCGTCTGCTCCAAAACTCCAGCCTCAAAACGGCTTTCTCCCAGGATGTTCCTCTCTAGCAAGCTTGCTCCTCTTCAAAACATCACTCACAGCTGCACTCACTGAATTTCCTCTCTCTGAGTAAGCTCTTTTATATAGCTCCACTGATCAAGGCCCACCCTGAATGGGTGGGGCCATGCCTCCATGGGAACATATCATCAAAATCATTACCCACAGCTGGATGGGGCACATTCCAAGCAAATCTAACCAGCAACAAAACTTCTGCCCCACAAAACTACAAAGAAAATGGCATTTGGGGGACACAATACATTCAAACCAGCACACATGGTGATCAACACTTTTGAATAAGCTCCTAATAAATGTATTTTATGAAAGTCAGTTTGCTGCTGAACATACTCATATTAGTAGGAATCAGTCCATCTGCTAACATACAACACCCAGACCTGGTCAGAAAGAGAGTTTTTTGTTTGTTTGTTTTCCCATATTTTGTATCATTATGGGTGGTGTCCAAGAACAAAATACCTCAGCATTTGACCTCATCAACTAGATAACATTGTCAAAATATATTCATGAAAAACATGTCTGTACTGTTTGAGGAGGAAACAGGGATACTTCTGAATTATGAAACAGCCTTGAAAATCTCAGCTGAGTAACAATGTGTAATTACAAACAGTAATTATATCCAGCCAGTTTAAGTTCCTTGCCTTACAAATAACCAAGGAGTTCTTTTAACTTGAACTAGTCTTAAGGAAGATCATTATTCCAACAGAGATTTATGTGTAAGGGTATTTTTTTACCATATAATCTGTAATAGTAAAAGTGTATCATTTTAAATTTAAATAGTAGTTAATTATGCCATATCTGTATGCATGAATGTTAAACAGTACTTAAACATCATATCCTCAACATAAGATCAAGTGTTAAACACAGTAGGGTATAAAATAGCATATAGAATATGGTCCTGTTTCAGTTTTCTAATGCTGCTGGTATGGAAAACACCAGAAATAGACTGACTTTTATAAAGGGGATTTATTAGGTTACAAATAATATAAGTTCTCAGGCCATAAAAGTGTCCAAATTAAGGCATCAACAAGAGGATACCTTCATTGATGGATGGCCAATGGCATCCAGCACGCCCCTGTCAGCTGGGAAGGCAGGGGGCTGGCATCTGCTGGTCCTACTCTCCTGGGTTGCAATTCAAAATGGCTTTCTTCAAGGGCCACTCACAGAAGTCCAGCTGTGTCCCGCATGGATGGGGCACCATGGACAGAAGCCTGATCAAGCTGAAAGAAAGATGTGGGTATCTGTGGGGGGATGGTCAGAGAACCAGAGGGAACTGGATATACTGAGCGCTCACTCCGTGCGTCCACCAACCATGAAGCAAATGATGTGAGTGTTTTCCCTGGGTCCATGTGACCTGAGCAAGGTGATTGAGCTGTATCAACCCAAGGCATTTTGTTTTTCCATAAACTTGCCTCTGAAAATTGGAGCTGCTTCAAGTTATGGGCTCTTACAGTTACTGCTAATTTTACAATCATTGCTAATTTTATAAATATTCTTGGGCCCTGGGGTCCCACAGCAGACACTGACTATGTGGGGGGGGGGGCACAGAAGGGCTGGTCCTGCCTGAGGGGATGGGCTGGATTTGCTGTTCCCCAAAGGAAGCTGTGGGTTTGGAAAAGGGGCTGTGAGCCTGGGGTCATGTCCTGCACACCTCTCCAAACAGACTCCCCCCACCACCAAAGAATCACCAGAGGCTCCAGAAAGGGGAAAAACAGTTTAATCATGAAACGTGGTAACAAGTGAAACATGATAGGCATGAAATCAGCTAAACAGCAAGGTAGAAATTCTAGCCCTGTTTGTTCCATGACTCTGCCTAAGCTGATGTTTTGAAATCAGTTTCTAAAATTGGGCAAAGAAATCAATGTAAGCCACTGGTGCCATCTCTTGGAAGCACCTGCAGACCCCATGGGCTTCCCAGCTCCTCAGTCCCCGGTGGACACCTGGACCCTCAATGCCTGGGACAGGAAGGCCCTGGAGGTGGGTAAGGAGTGTCTGACAGCCCTCCCGTGTCTCCTTGCCCTGCACACTGGCTGAGACTCCCCAGCCAATCTCTGAGTCAGCCCCCAGCAGCCCACCCAGTACAAGGCCTACCCCCCACCTCGCCACCCCTCTTCCAGAGACCCCTCCCTTGCAGGGTTCCCTGATGCCCAGGGGGCACCTCTCAGTGCCCTGTGCTCTCTGAACCAGAATTTGCTTCCTGGGGAGGTCGGGCCCAGTGGGGGTGGGGAGGAGGGTGCAGGGATAGGCTGAATGAAGGCTTAGGGTTTCTAGGCCCCAGGGATCCTGTCTCTTGGGTCCGAGGATCCCCCATCATATTTGGGCTGGGGAGCTCACGTGCTCTCCATTTCTTCTCCCTGGATATCACTGGGCCCCAGAACGCCGAGGACTCTGGAGCACAGACCCCACCCCAGCTCAATGGGGTCCCACCCACCCCTCCTCTGCTCCCATCTGTCAAAGGAGGTGATGAGCCCACGAGTTCCCTTCCGGCTCCTGCAGCTGAGCTGAGTTACTGGGTCCCTGCCAGCTTCACAGCCGCACCCTCCTCAGAGAGCTGCTGTGACCCGAGCCCCTGCCCTGAGTTGGGGGCACTGGGCAGAGCCTTATCCAGCCCTCAGGGCCACTGGCCTGCTCGGGCCTTTGGTTCTGTGGGTGCTGGGGGCCGGGTCCCACCTGGTCACCACACAGCCACCGCCCTCAGCCCAGCCCCTCCCCGGGGTTCTGCCCTTGAGCAGTGACCTTTCTGACTCTTGACCTCTGACCCCAACCTCTGACCCCTATTCCTGTCTACTCTGTCCTCACTCAGAGACACGGTGCTGCCCGTGGGGTTAGCCTCAACCATTGTGCATGATGTGGGGGATGGCTGTGGATTCCAGCCCCTCCTCTCCCACCTGGAGCACCTGGCCTGGCTCCTGCTTGTCCAGAGAATAGAGACAGAGGGTGCGGGGTGCAGGGGCATTTCAGGAGGTCACCTCACCTGGGTACAAGGTGCCCGGTCTGGTGCATGCAGAAGCCCTTGGGTGGGTTTGAGGAATGGATTTTCCATGGCCACCCCCATGCTCTCATCCATTCACCACCTGGGCCAGGTCTGGGGGTCCCAGTGCACAGACAAAGGGGTCAGGGGCAGTTTGGGGAACTGCATCACAGCCCCAGCTCTCTGTGGGTACACAGGCTCCAACACAGGTTTTTGTGTGTGCGTGGTTGTTCAAGCGTGTGTGCAGGGGAGGCTGCAGCTGACCCTGGGGCTTCAAGGGGGTGTCCTGCCTTCAAGAGGTGCAAGTGCTAGCCTAGGGGTGACCCACATGGAGGGACGGAGGGGCTGAGCACCACAACCCAGGAGGACCCCGCAGCCTGGGCTCAGGCTCCCCCAGCTGTCAGATTGGGGGGATCCCTTCAGGCTCCAGCACACCTGGTGGCCAGTGCTGACCTGGTGGGGAGCTGGGCAGGGACAGGCTACAGGCTGTGGGTCTCTGTGGAAGCAGGTGCCCACCCAATACCAACCCCTGTGTCCTCTCTGGGACATCCCAGGACACTTCTTGTCTGCATTTGCCTCTCCTCCCTCCAGGGAAACACTGCAGTGTCTTGGTCAAGTTCCCCTCAAATCTCAGGCTTGTGGCTGGCTGATCTGTCAAATGGTGGGAGATGAATCCCAGCTCACAAATGTGGGTGAGGATCCCCTGAGTGCTGGGCAGTCACTGGGGTGGGCCAGGATCTTGTATCCAGGGTGCGTGCCCTTGGTGAGTCTCCCCAGGGATTTTGGCATGACAACCCAGATCCCAAGGACCCTGGGTTCGGCATGGGGGGGTGCTCATAGACACTGAGCCCCTACTCCCCCAGGCACCCAGAGTGTGCAACAAGAGCTGCAGAAGTGAGCCAGGGTGGGCTCAGAGGCCCCAGATCCATCCTGCTTCCTCCCAGGCTGATGGCTGCACTGACTACAGTGTCCTGTGTGGTCAGATGGGGCCATGTCCGAGCTCGCATCAGGGCACGTGACAGGCGGGTCCCTCTCCCCTCTCCATGCCCGTCCCCTCTGGTTGATGGGAAGGGGAGCTTGGAAGAGCCTCCACCTGTCACTGGGCCCTTGTGTGACCACGTGGCAGCCTGCAGTGTCCCCCGTGGCCGGGACCCCCCTGCACTCCAAGTGCGAGAAAGACTTCTGCCCGCTTGGCTGTTTTGTGTGTGGGTCCATTGGTTCCCTCAGCCCATTCTAGCTCCTTCTGGCTCCACAGGGTCAGCTTCACATCTGCTCTTGGAAAACGTGTGTGTTTATCTAAAATAAAGAGTAAGAGTCCCCAGAAGCCTCCTTTTGGACTTTTCTCTTATGTGGCAGCTCAGAGGGAAGATTGTTTCCTCACAACACCCAAGGACCCAGGCAGGAGAGGGGTGCAAAGGGCCGCCCACCTGGAAGGCAGGAGTGACCTGGGGGCTGCATCCCTCCCCCTCATAAGGGTGAGGGTCCCCTGGTGAGTCTCACACCCTCAGGTCAGCCGAGCTAGAACAGGGGTAGGCAGGGTGGAAGAGGGCCCAGGGAGGGGCTGCCAAGGAAACCCTACATTTCAGCCACCTCCTATCAGTTCACTGCAGAAAACAAAGGACAAAGCATGGGGTGTGGCTGGCGAGGGGTCCAATGACCCTCAGGGTGTCCTGTGACCACGCCTTCCAAGGCTGCAGCCACTTCAAACACAGGGGTGAGGAAGTTGTGCTGAGACTTAGCGCCAGCTCATATTGGTTAAAAATAAGAGCTCTGTCAGCATCCATTAAAAAAGGACATGCTGGTTTCAGTTGGGGTTGCAGGAGGCTCCTTACTGGATGGCAGGTTAAATTCTCCAGAGAGAGCCATGGAGTCCCAGAGGTGGACACATGCCATGTTCACATCACACAGGGTAATGTGAGAGCATGCACTTCAGAAACACGCCAGAGCCTTTCAGACTAGGGACTGCCCCTGCCCCAATTATGGACCCTGAAACTTTGCTGAATTCATTTATTAGCTCTATTACTTTTCTTGTGGATTCTTTGGGATTTTCTATGTACAGGCTGTCATCTGTGAACAGTTAATTTTATGTCTTTTTAAAAAATTTGGATGCCTTTTATTTCTTTTTCTTATCTAATTGCTCTGGCTAGAACTTTCAGTACAATGTTGAATAGCAGTGGTGACAGTGGGCATCCCTGTCTTGTTCCAGATCTTAGAGGGAAAGCTTTCCATCATTCATCATTGAGTATGATGTTAGCTGTGAGTTTTTCATAAACACTCTTTAGCATGTTGAAAAGTTCCCTTCTCTTCCTATTTTTCTGAGTTTTTCATTATAAAAGGGTGTTCGCTTCTGTCAAATGTCTCTTCTGTGTCAAATGAGATCACTGTGGGTTTTTTCCCTTTATTCTACTAATGTGGTGAATTTCTTTGATTTTCTTATGTTGAACTGGCCTTGTGTTCCTGGGATAAATCCTGCTTAGTCATGGTGCATAATAATTTCAATATGCAATTAGATTCGATTTGCCAGTGTTTTGTTGAGGGTTTTCATACCCACACCCATAGGAAAATTAGTCTGTAATTTTCTTTTTTTTGTGAGGTCTTTCTCTGGCTTTGGTATCAGAGTAATCATAGTCATAGGGTGAGTTAGAAAGAGATGCTTCCTCTTCAAATATTGGAAGAGGTTGAGAAGAATTGGTTTCAATTCTTCTTTGAATGTTTGGTAGAATTCACCAATGAAGGCATCTGGTCCAGGACTTTTATTTTTTGGAATTATTGATTTAATCTCTGTACTTGCTTACAGGTCTGTTAAAATCTTCTATTTCTTCTGGAGTCCATTTAGGTATATTGTGTTTCCAGGAATGAGCCATTTCATCAAGGTTATCTAATTTGTTGGTGCATAATTGTTCATAATATTCTCTTGTAATCCTTTTAATTTCTGCAAGATCAGTAGAAATGTCCCCCTTTCATTTATGATTTTCTTTTCTTTGTCAGTCTAGCTAAATGTCTGTAAATTTTATCTTTCATAGAACAACTTTTGGTTTTATAGATTCTCTCAATTGTTTTTCTACTCTGTATTTCACTCATCTCTGCTCCAATGTTTATAAATTTCTTACTTCTACTAACTTTAGGCTCTTCTTTTTCTAATTCCTCAAGATGTGAAGTTCATTTATGGATTTGAGATCAGCACTTTAAATATGTTAAGTCACTGTTTTCACTTCCATGGCTTCTGGTGAGAAATTGGCAATTAATCTTATGGAGGACCCCTTGCATACTTCCCTCTTGCTTTTAGGATCCTCTGTCTGGCCTTTGAGAGTTTGACTATAATGTGTCACAGTGTGGATCTCTTAGAGTTTATCCTATTTAGAATTGAGCTTCTTGGATGTCTATAGTCACATCTTTCATCATATTTGGGAATTTTTCATCCATTATTTCTTCAAATATATATTATTTTGTCTCTTTCTCTTTCTCTTCTGCTCTGGAACTCCCATATGTTGCTATGCCTCATTATGTCCCACAGGTCTCTTAGATTCTGCTCACTTTTTCCCATTCTTTTTAATTTTTTCTCCTCAGCCTGAATAATTTCAATTTTCTTGTTTTCAAGTTTGCCAATTCTTTCTTCTGCCTGCTAAAATTTGTTGATGAACCTCTCTAGTGAGTATTTAATTTCAGTTACCACACACTTTATGAGAACTGGTTCTGTTCCTTTTTAAAATTTCAAACTCCTCCTTTTGCTTACATATCACTTTTCTGATTTCTTTTACTTCTTTTCCATGTTTGATCTCATTGAACTTATTTATGAAAGTTAACTTAATGTCTTTGATTTGTAATTCCAATACCCAGCCTTCCTCAGGGGCAGTTTCTGTCATTTTATTTTATTTTGTCCTTTTAATGGGCCATAATTTCCTGTTTGTATGACTTGTGATTTTTTTGTTGAAGTCTGGACATTGGCTATTTTGACATGTTAACTTGGGAAGTCAGATTCTGTCCTGTCCCCAAGGTTCTTGGATTTTTTGTTTGTTGATTATTGAAGGTGGTAGTGCAGATTGACTCTGTGTTGAGGGTCTCCTTCCACACTTATAATGAGCTCTCATATGCCAGCCCACACTGAACAATTAGTTCTCCAGTCTTTCCACATGCACTAGTTTCAAAAATTCCCTGGCATGCACAAATTTTCTTTGGTGCCCCAGCATCCCCTCTAAAACAGAACACCACCCTCCCCTCCCTGCCCCCAATTTTCTACCTGGATCTAAGACACCTTTTTTCCCCATGGGTCCACTGTACCTTGCTTTCTTCCCTATGACCTCTCTGTGCTGCTTCCTCATGCTGCTTTTCTACCCAGTGTCTCCACCCTGCTTCATCACCCAGTTTCTCCACCTAGCTTCTCCACCCAGCTTCTCCATCTTGTGTACTTTCCACATTAGGCAAAACCAATGATGACCTTGAGTCAGTCCTTCATGAGCGAGTGGGTGGACATGCAGATGCACTAAAGGGGACCCACTGCATGAACCTGTGCTGCCACACAGACCCTTCATCTGATGGTTGCTGTTCACTACTGAATGATGTCCAGAGTTCTGGGAGAGTTGGTTCCAACCATTGCAACTTGTTTTTTCACTGTTTGGGGGAAAGAGGATGGCATTCACCCAGAGCATCTTACCCTACCATCTTTGCTGATGTCACCTCCCTTAACCCCTTCTTTCCTAATAAAAAGGCATCACATCCCTTTCTTAGCATCATGAGTACAATAAGCATGTTATCCCTGATTCGCAGAACACCTGTGATCCCCAGCCTGCTTTTCCAGCACTCCATGCATCTGTGCATTGTGACATGGCCACCCAGGGAACATTTGTACAGGGGTCAGTAAAGGCCATCTAGACATGCAGGGACACAGCTGGGGCCACAAATGAACTGCCAAGTCCCATCCGCAGGGCTTCAAGTTCTGCCCCACAGTCCTGACTCTGACCTGTGCCTGGCATTTTGTCATGGGAATGACCTTCCTCTACCCAACTTGGGAGACCATTTGCTGGCAGACAGGACAGGCCTGGGAGGGTGTGGTGGGAAGTGCTCTCTCCACCCCCATCCTGGGACCTGGCTGGACACAAATGGGGTTAGAAGCTCAGCTGCACAGGAGGGTCTGGGGCAGGGAAGTGGGTGGGGGCTCCCAAAAGAAACAACAACTCCCAGACATGAATGCTTTGAAGATTACAAGTTATGTGACTTAGGGTAAGTTTGCAAATATTCCCCACATACAAACATATATGCACCTCCAGAAAAACTTTGGTCTTCAAAAACAGGAGAAATTATGCTTATCTCCCTCAGTAGTCATCTGACTCAACCAATATTGATTAAACACCAAAACCTGCCATAGTTTTCCCTGTTCTTGCCTTACAGTGACTCACCTGAAAGGTAGAGCTGTAGCATTCAAGAGGATGGGGACTGGGGTTCAGAGTAGTTTAGTTTCTTAACTAGGAAGATTGTTTGGAATGACAGGCTGTCCTCAGTCACAGCCACCTTTGGAGACCCTCTGGAGGGGCTCAGGGACCCTGTGCCAGTTCCCAGGGACCCGTGGGCCTGGTGATTGGGCAGTTACATGGAGACTGTGGGCTCACACCTGGGGGGAAGATGTTGCATGCTAAAACTCATCCTTGTTCCTTGCCAGGCATGGATTCTCCAACAGTGGCAGCTGGAACACAGATGGGGGCCACTTTTCTTCTCTAGAGGAGTGGAGAGGACCTGATGAAATTCCCCTGGGAATGAGGACAGTTTGGGGCACCAGGACAGAGAAGTCACACTCCAAGCTCATGTCCTTTGGGGATTCTCACCTCCTTTTCTGACATATTCAGAATTGGGGAAGCCAGAATTGGAAATGCAGGACACAGAGTGAAGGAGATGAGAAATTCAAATGTTTCTCTTAGCAAAACATTTGGGGGTGGGAGGAAACACAGGATTGGATTCATGTGTCAAATGCTCTTTGGGCTGTTCTCAAAGAGCAGAATTTGGCAAGAGACCCCCCACATCACAGCCCCTGGAGGCAGATGAAAACAAGGATGCTGCTAGGGGCACAGTCTGTGTCCAGCACCCACGGGACCCCTGGATGCTTTTTCCAGCAGATGTAGCATAAACACATCTCGTTCAGGACAGCAACTCTCACCAGCTAATGAACTCTTTTAATAATCAGCATAAATGCCAGCACCATTGACTGTAAACTGTGGGTCCAGCTCAGCAAGCTTAACCATCTTAACTGCTTGGCACTTCAGCTTTTGGGCTTTGGGGGTAGGGCTACCAAAGGGCAAGCAGGGAGTGCCCAGGAGCTGGGAGGGATGAGTGGCAGCATCCTGGAGGGCTGGGAGTAGGAGGGCAGAGAGCGGCAACACTGTGGGCAGATGGGGAAGGACAGACCATCGGCATGCCTGGGATCTCTGCTGGAGTGGAGAGGCACCTCCCCTGTGGGGTGGAAGAAGAGACAGAAGGTCATGGAGAAGACATTCCATCTGGGAGCACAGGCTGTGGTTCCCTTGGTCTGGGGGGTTGGCTCGGGACCCACCTGGACCATAGACAGGGATTTTGTTGATGTTTGTCCCCTCCCTGGGGTGCTGGCCTCCAGCCTCAATCCTCACTTGGGGATGAGATTTGACCACCACCCTTCTGCCCTCTCCAGGGAGCCTTAGGTGTTCTGACCTCTGACCTTGCTGCTCCCCCATGACCTGGGAGCCTTCAGAACAAGGGTGAAGACTGACTTCCCTCCAGTGCCCCGTATTGCCCAGCTTGGGCCTCAGCACCTGAAGACCCTCAGTGAGTGCCTACTGAAGGGTGACCCAGATGGGCTCAGAGGCTCCCTGGGCCAGGGTGGGGACTGCAGGAGGCTGATGGGTGGGCCCCAGAGGCAGGAGCCCCAGTGGACCCTAAAGGCAGAGGGACCTGCCCCACTGTTTTGTGAGGAAGATGATCGAGACCCTCCAGGACAGACAGCAGTATCTGTCCATCTGTGGCATCCACTGGTCTGATTTTACTGTCATCTCTGCCCCTCCCCACATTGGGCTTGCAAAGGACCCCAACCTTTACCAAAGACCCCCAAAAGTGCCAGGGAGAGTGCCTGGAGGAAGAGTCTCCCCACTCCTTCATGCAGCACACCTGGGAGAAGAGAGACCACCCAGCCTCCCCCAGACCCCAGCTCACTTCCAGCAAGCAGTTTCTCAAAGACCACAGAAATTGCTTTTAAACAAAACCCACTCCTAGTCCCCAAGGTAGGCAGGCCTCAGCAGTAGTGGCCAAGAAAAGGCCCCCAGTGTGATCCTTGTCCACCATCCTTAGTCCCGCACCAGGGGCCACCATCTTGCATGTCCACACAAACCTTCAGTCTTTCCTGTTTGTGAACTTTGAGGCTGTCAGGTGCCAAACACTGAGCAAAGTCTGAAAACCAAGGCTGTCCCTGCTCTTGGGGAAGTTCCCATTTTGGTGGCTGAATATTGGCCCCCAAGGATGACTAGGTCCTCATTGTGTGAACCCTAAATGTACCTTGTGGCAAAAGGGACTCTGCAGGTGTGGGGAAATGCAGGACCTTGAGATGGGGGGAGAATCCTGGACGTTCCAGATGGGCCCTAAATGTCATTGCAAGGCCCTTGTAAGAGGAAGGCAGAATGAGGTTTGACTACACGAGAAAAGCAGTAAGATGCTGGAAGCAGAGAGACACCTGAAGATGCTACAGTGCCAGCTTTGTAAAAGGAGGAAGGGTCCATGGAAGGCATGGAAAGAAGCTTTGGAAGCTAGAAAAGGCAAGCAACCAGCTTCTCCCCTATAGCCTCCAGAGGGAGGGCTGCCCTGCCAACCCCTTGATCAGCAAAGAAAAGCCATTAAACCACTGAGTTTGTGTAATTTGTCAAAGCAGCCATAGGAAAGTGACACATTTGCCCAGGATGGTCAGGCAGAAAACCCACGATAAAATTACAGACCCCGCAAACCACTGAAGAAAATGCTGGTTTTAGATTTCCAAGTATGTAGCCACTTAAGATTCATTGTGGATCTAGGAGTGACATCAGTAAGATGGTGGAGTGAGATGCTTCAGGTTCCATTTCCCCCAACTAATCTTCAAATGACAAGCAAAAACTGGCAGAACCATCTTCCTTAGAACTCTGGAAAATGTTTAAGGGTTGCAGTGATTGCATAAGCACTGAATCAAGGAAAAGGACACTAAAAACAGGAGGAAATCCTCATGGCACTGTTGCTGGCCTTCCTGTACCCCTAATTTTTCAGTTCAGTGTACGTAATAGTGTTCATGTGTGTCTGTGCCAATCTGTTTCATGGCATCCTGAAGGACTGAAGCAGGACACTCCTTTCTGGCTCACCATCCAAGAACTTTACCTGCTTGCAGAAAGAGCTCACAGACAGCTAAATCAGTCTAAGAACCACTGCCATCTTTGGAAAAGGATAAACAGCTTTAAGATATATGATGCAGTGTCACAACTGGAAGGAAGGACTATTTCCTAGAGAGAAATAGGATTTGGATCTGTGTAAATGGGGGAATTCCTAAGGACAAAAGTGCATGTGCAGGACAAGATCCATACTCATAAAAACTGGAGTGGATCCTGTGATCTTGCCTTGGTCTGTTTTTCAAGTCTATTTTTAGGAGGGCTGAACTCTGAATGACCACACCAACCAACCAACAGAGCCAATTTGTGTATACCTGGAAAGGATTTTTTGCTTGTTTGTTTTTGTTAGCTCCTTGAATTCAAGGAAATCTCTGCCATAAACTAGTTGGATACAAACTTAAGGAACAGAAAGTCTAGGGATTTAATTTCAGGTTTAACACATTAAACTATTAAAATACCCAGTGCACAACTGAAGATTACAAGCTAGACAAAGAAACAGGAATTGATGGCTCATTCATAGACACAAGATAAAACATCAGAAACCATTAACAAATAAGACTTGATTTGGGGCACCAAAGATTTCCATAAAGTGATCCTAAACATGCCCAAGGAGCTAATGGAAAACAAGGATAAAGAACTAAAGGATATCATGAAAATGATATATGAAGAAAATGAGAATTTCAATAAAGAGAAATTATAAAAAGGAACCAAACAGGATTACTGGGACTGAAGGCCACAATAATGGAAATGAAAAATTCCTTTGATGGGCTCAAAAGCAGATTGGATCTAGAAGAAGAAAGAATCTGTGAATTTGAAGATAATATGATTGAAATTATTTAGGCTGAGGGACAGAAAGGAAAAGAATGAAGAAAAGGGAACTGAGAGACTAAGAGACTTGTGGGACATCAAGTGCACCACTGTATGCAGAATGGGATTCCCAGAAGAAGACAGAGAGAAAGGGGCAGAGAGAATATTTGAAGAAGTAATGCATGAAGACTACCCAAATTTAAGGAAAGACATGCATATACACATCCAAGAATTACAATGAACTACAAACAGGATAAACTCAAAATGATCCACAACTGCACATATTATGAAAGTGTTGAATGCCAAAGATAAAAAGAGAATTCTGAAAATGGCAAGAGGGAAACAACAAATCATGTACAAGGGAGACTCAAATAAGATTAAGTGCCAATTTCTCATCAAAAACCATGGAGGCAAGAAGGCAGCAGGATGACATAGTTTTGACTGTCTTTCAAAAATGAGGGAAGGATTAAGAAATTCCAAGATAAACAAAAGCAGAGGCAGTTTGTCACTTTTAGATTTACACTACAAGAAGTACTAAAGGGAGTTCTTCAGATTGAAAGCAAAAGGTCACTCAACATTAGATCAGAACTGTATAAAATAAAGATCTCTCACAAAGCTAACTACATAGTTAATTATAAACATCAGTGCTTTTGTGTTTTTTGTTTATACTTCCAATTTTTACTTCTTACAGGATCCAAAATGCAAATACATAAAAGCAATGATAAACCTATGGTTTGGGACACAATGTATAAAGATATAATTTGTGACAACATAAAATAAAGGGTGTGAGTGGGACAGAGGGCTAAAGAACAGTTTGTACATGCTGTTAAAATTAAGTTGGTATTAAACTAAACAGGATTGTTAAAGATTTAGAATGTTAAATTTAAGACCCAAGATAACTACAATATATATCAGAAGAATATACATGGAAGAAAATGAGAAAGAATTCTAACTGGTTCAAGGTGAAAGGTCAAATAAACACAAAAGAAGGCAGTGAGGAAGAATTGAGGAACAAAAAAGGAATAAGAATTACAAAATCCAAATAACAAAATGGTAGAAGAAGATCCTGAAATATCAGTAGTTACTTTAAATGTAAATGGGTTTAAACTCTCTACATAAAAGGCAGAAATTGGAAGAGTGGATAAAAGCACATGGCCCAATTATATGTGGCTAATAAGAGATTCTCTTTAAATTCAGACACAAGTAGGATTAGAGATCCAGTGTGGTTATACTAATAAAGCATACTAATGTACCAATATACTATACTAATATCTGATAAAACAGACAAAGTAAAAAACTGTTACCAGGATCAAAGGAAATACAGTACATATTGACAAAAGGGTCAATTCATCAAGAAGTATTCATCTGTGCACCCAGCAGCAGAGCTGCCAAATATGTGAAGCAAATATGGATAGATTTGAAGGGAAAAGCAGACAGTTCTTCATTAATAGTAGAAGACTTTCATATACCACTTCCAATAATGATTAGAATCTCTAGACTGAAGAGAATGGGTGACTTGAATAATAATACTCTAAACCAACTAGACTTGACAAATAGAGAATACTTCTCCCCCAAACAGCATAATACACATTATTCCCAAGTGCATATGGATCTTACTGTAGAATAGACAGTATCTTAGGCAATGCATTCACAGACATCATACCAAAAGCATGAGCAGCAGCAAGAAAAGAAAAATTAGATTAAATGGATTTCTTCAACATTTAAAACATTTGTGCATCAAAGGATATTATTGAGAAAGTGAAAAGACAATCTACAAAATTGAAGTAAACATTTGGAAACCATATAGCTAACTGATAAGGGCTTGATATCCAGAATATATAAATAAATCCTACAACTTAACAACAAAAAAACAAACCACCCTATTAAAAAATGGGCAAAGAACTTGAATGTACATTTCTCAAAAGAAGATATACAATTGACCAATAAGCACATGAAAAGATGTTCAATATTGCCAACCATTAGGGAAATGCAAATCAAAACCAGAATGAGATACCATACCTTACACTCATTAGAATGGCTTTAATTAAAAAGAAAACAGAAAGTTACAAGTTCTGGCAAGGAAGTGAAGAAACAGGAACTCTCGTACATAATTGGTGGGAATGAACATGGTGCAGATGTTGTGGAAAGCAGTTTGGTGGTTCTTCGAAAAGATAAACATAGAAGTATCATATGACCTGGCAATCCCACTTCTAGGTATAAACTCCAAAGAACTGAAAGCAGGGAGTCAAACAGACATTGGTACACCAGCATTCAGTGCACCATTATTCACCATAACCAAAAGGTGGGAACAACCCAAGTGTTCATCAACAGATGAATGAACAAACAAAATGTGGTACATACATACAATGGATTATTATTCACCCTTAAAGAGGCATGAAGTTCTGACACATGTGACAACATGGATGAAACTTGAAGACAGACATTGAGTGAAATAAGCCAGAAACCAAAGGATAGATACTGTGTGATCCCACTTATATGAATTAGAACATGCAAAATCATAGTGACACAAATGAGAGTACATATTTAAAGGGGTGAGGGAAGAGGGAATGGGGAATTAAAGTATAATGGGTGTAGGGTTTCTGTTTGGCATGATGAAAACAGTTCAGCAAATGATGGTGATGAGGGTAGCACAACATCGTGGATGTGATTCATGCCACTGAACGGTTTGCTTTGGAGGGGTTGAGAAGGGGAATTTTAGGTTGTATATATGTTACTGCAATTAAAAAAGAGAAGGAGAGCTAAAAAGACAATGGCAATTAAATGCAATACATGATCCTGGACTGGACTTAATAATGGGGGAGAAGATGTCTAAAAGAACATTATTTGGACACTTGAAAAAATTGGAATATAGACTAAAATCCACAAATGTTTGGCACGTACACATTACACTATAGAAAGAAGCACTTTACAGAAATTTCCAATGATCATCCTGGCAGTGAGTACAAACATGGGCTCTGCAGCAGGACAAGCCTGGGATCAATTTTAAAGTTCTGCCACCTCTCTCCATCACCTGTAATGCAGAGCCCACCACTAAACGTCAGAACCTCAGTGTCCACATCAGGGAGGTACAGAACAGTGACCGCTTTGTGAACAAGTAGGCAGGTGGGCCCAGAAGTTAGGTTCCAGCCCCAGGCCAGTGGACAGCTGAACTGATTGCTTCCTGGCTGTAAAATGTCAGGGAAGTTACATAAGTTTTTAGAGCCTCAGCAATGTAGTTCATGCATGATTTCAAGGCAAGGATAGAGGAAGTTTCTTTACAACCTGGTAAAAACCAGTTAGGGTTGGCCAGAAAACACTAGGGGTGGGATAAACTGCCTCCCACTCCTGTGCCCCGAGTGTCCCACCAGGGCCCATCTCTCAGATGGCATAAAGCCAGCAGGCCCACAGGGCTAGACGTGCACGGGGAAGGGACAGGAGCCAGGACCACTAGAGCCGATGGCCTCCATTCCCCAGAGACTGCAACAAAGAGCAAGCTGGTGGCCACGTCAGACCCTGCCTGGATGCACCCAAGCCCATTCCCCAGGGCTGGACCCTCTGTCCTGGCAGGGGCTGGGCACAGCTTCCTGACCCACCCATGGGCGACTGTCATGAGTGAAAGGCACTGGCAGGGGCTGTTCCACCCGCAGGGAGCCTCCCACGCCTGCTCACCATCTCGGACGAGGGCTTCATCGTTTGCACTGGTTCACAATCTTGATTAATAAGAAACCACAGGTGGTCCTGCTCGCCCTGCAAAGAAGACGTGGCGTGAGGAAGCTGCAGGCATGGATGGAATGTCCGGAAAGCATCAGGGACCCCTGGCTGGGCCCCAAGAACACGCACCAAGTCCTGGGGGCAGGAGCCTGGCAGCCAGGGTGTTTGCGGGAAGCAGGGGCAGGGGGAGGGGGTCACTGTAGGTCACAGTCTTAGAATCTGGAACAAAACTATTTTTGTTGGGGAGAGGGGAGAATTCAGGGGCTCCTTTTAGAGGACAAGTTCAGAAATTGGAGGAGCTACATGAGGAAGGATGAGGGGTTCCTGAGGGGGAACATGAGAGGGGCATGGGGGTCTGGGCAGGAGCTCAAGGAGGGGGAGGGAGGCCTGAACAGGGGAGGGGCTGACCAAGGAGAGGGGCAGGTGGGAAGAGGTGAGAGGTCCATGCCCGGCTCTGGGGCAGGTTCCTGACCCTGGGGGTGGAGAAAGAGAGAGAACAGTCCAGAAAGGAGCCTGGGCCAGGGGAGGACACAGCACCTTGGGGGGCCTGACCCGGCCAGGGCAGGGGGTGCCTGTGCCCTGCAGGCTGGAGCAGGTCACCGGGTCAGGACAGGGGCAGGGCTGGCTGTTCTGGGGCCTTCCGGGGCCCCAGGGGAGCGAGCAGCCCAGGAGGGAGCACTGGGTGGGCCACAGAGCAGACGCAGGAGCCGGACAGGGGGAGGCCGGGCCAGGCAGAGACTCGGGTCTTGCCCCCTCCACACCAGCCACCAGGGCCCTCTCCAGCCACACCGCCCCATTCCCTTCAGCCTGGCTGAGCTCTCCTGACCCGGGGAGGGGGTGGGTAGCACGTCCTGGGGACGGGGGTCCCTGGTGGTGAAAGGCTTGGACGTGGGTTCCCAGGTCACACACCCCAGCTCAGGTCACTGGGGTTTGGGGCTTCTCCCCCTGGGCCCCCCTCCAGGCAGCCCTGGTCCCCGTGTCACCGGCCATGAGGCCAGCAGCCGGCTCTGGGCCTCACTCTGCCTTAAAGGGCCACGGTCAGGGTCGGGCAGCCAGGACACTTCTGGAGAGTAGTACGGATGTTGGCAATGGCTGCTCAGGACTTCTCTTTATTTCTCTGACCCGGTCAGCCCTCTTTGTGATTCGTCTGTTTTCCCTCCACCCGCTGGCCTGAGTTTGAAACCTGAGCCACCGCAGAGCTGAGGACTACAGCACCTGTGGGCCTGCTGCCAGCACCCAGAGACCAGGTGGGGGTGGGGGGAGCCAGGCCCTGGGCACCCTCGCAGCACCTGGGGGCTCAACCCTCCTGCTTTGGTCCACCCCCGGCCCCCAGCCCCCAGGGATAGAGTCAGGCACCCAGGATACTCGCCTGCCCCTAGCACAGCCTTCCGGCCAGGCCTGTGCACCCTGAGCCATCACCCTCTCCCCTGCCCCAGCCAGGAGTGAGGGGCACCCTCCTACCTCCGTGTGCCTTGAGCAGCTATTTCTGGAGCATCCACAGCAAGGGAAAATCATGATGGGACACTGCGGCCCGCGCACTTTCTCCTGGGAAGAGAAGCACAGTCATCTGTCTGCTCCTGGTTGATGGAGCTGGGGTGACCTGGTGCAGCCACTCAGCAAACATTTGTGAATGAATGAAAGAAAAACTGCACGAGGTGTGAGGGGCCCGGGATTCCCATCAAGTAGCCCCCAGGCCACAGTGAGCACCCTCTGGGGCAAACAAGCCAACCCCTCTGGCCTTGCATGTGTGGCTCATCCCCCAAATGCCAGCAAATCTCCCCTCTCCCCTCTCCCCTTTCTCCTCCTGAGGCCCCCCTGGTGGCAGGGGCTTTGCCTTGAGGCTGTGCCCTGTGCTGGGGACTGAATCATGCACCCCAGAAATGAGGTGTTCCAGACTCCATCCATGTTCCTCTGGGGGCAAGCCCATTTGTAAATAGAAACTATGAGGTTACTAGTCAAAGTTGGCCACAGAGAACCTGTGTGGGCCATTGCCCAAATTACTGGAGGCCTCATAAAGAGAGGACATTTGGACTCCATCAGTCAGAGGAAACCCAAAACCAGAAGTCAGCGGAAGCCATGGGAAGAGACCAAGGACACAGCCCTGTGGCAGGGGCAGAGAGGCCAGTCAGGGAACCCCAAGGATGGCGGCAAGCAAGCACCAGGATGCTACAGACTCCAGGAGGAAGCATGGCCTGGCGAGACCTTGATTTTGCCTTCTGGTCTCCACAACCCAGAGAAACTAAATTCCTGTTGAAGCCAACTGGAGGTGGTACTTGTCATCGCAGCCTCGGTAAATGAGGACACCAGGTCCTGGGTGCTGCCAGGGGTTCGTGCACGGGCAGGTGACTCCCCTGCAGCCACCGGATGGTCTTTGAAAGGTCTGATTCCCAAGGTCCATGCTGGGCAGCTCCGGGCAGCACGGCCTGCTCAGAGCAGAGCCCGGGTCCCACAGCCCAGTCCCCTGAACCTGGGCCCCTGATCCTGGGTCCCCTGGGTGGGTCCCCCTCACATCTCTGTGCTAGGTAAGGGTGCCTCACCCTCCTCAGCCCTGCAGGCCCTACAGGCTGACCCCAGCCAGGCCCCTCCACCCTACCAGGGGACAGGGATTAAGGCAAGGACACAGCAAGAGCCAGGAGCCTTTCCCTGCCCCTGGCACCGTCCTCTTTTTTCTGGCTCCTTGCACAGGGAAGTAGCCGCTCCTGGGTCAGGGAGGGCCAACATCTCTTCAGGCTACTGGAAGGCTCAGTGCACAACAGACCTGCTCACAAGAGGATGGCGGAGCCAAGACTTACCTTAGGCGGTGGTGGTGGTGGTGGTGATGGCTTTTTGAGCTAGAATGATAAAAAGACAGAAATTTGCCCTCAGCATCTGCGGGCAGGATGGGAACCTGGTCTGGAGCCACAGGGCAGACCATAGAGCAGAACACAGGTTAGAGCACAGGGCAGACCAGGGTTAGACCACAGGTTAGACCACGGGGCAGACCAGGGTTAGACCACAGGTTAGACCATGGGGCAGACCTGGGTTAGACCACAGGTTAGAGGATGGGGCAGACCAGGGTTAGACCACAGGTTAGACCATGGGGCAGACCAGGGTTAGACCACAGGTCAGAGCATGGGGCAGACCATCATTAGACCACAGATTAGACCGTGGGGCAGCCCAGGCTTAGACCATGGGTTAGACCATGGGGTAGACCAGGGTTAGAGCACAGGTCAGACCACAGGGCAGCACAGGGTTAGACCACAGGTTAGATCAGGGTTAGACCACAGGTTAGAGCATGGGGCAGACCAGGGCTAGACCACAGGTTAGACCATGGGGCAGACCAGAGTTAGACCACAGGTTAGACCACGGGGCAGACCAGAGTTAGACCACAGGTTAGAGGATGGGGCAGCACAGGTTAGACCACAGGTTAGACCACAGGTTAGACCAGGGTTAGACCACAGGTTAAACCACAGGGCAGACCACGGTTAGACTACAGGTTAGACCACAGGCTTTGGTGTTTAAACCTTGGCTTATGATGCCTATGGTGCTGTGGATAGCAAGGGTGCCCCTGAGCCTCAGTTTCTCTATTTGTCATGGGGACCTGGAGGGCTGGGTGCACACCAGGCAGGCTGAGGGGCCCAGTCCCTGATGGAGGCACAGCACCCAGCAGGGTCATTGTCAGCCCAAGCATCTTGTGGAGACGGGATGATAAAAAGACAGAAACTTACCCTCAGCATCTGCAGGCAGGATGGGAACCTGATCTGGAGCCACAAGGCAGACCATAGAGCAGAACACAGGTTAGAGCACAGGGCAGACCAGGGTTAGACCACAGGTTAGACCACGGGGCAGACCAGGGTTAGACCACAGGTTAGACCATGGGGCAGACCTGGGTTAGACCACAGGTTAGAGGATGGGGCAGACCAGGGTTAGACCACAGGTTAGACCATGGGGCAGACCAGGGTTAGACCACAGGTCAGAGCATGGGGCAGACCATCATTAGACCACAGATTAGACCATGGGGCAGCCCAGGCTTAGACCATGGGTTAGACCATGGGGTAGACCAGGGTTAGAGCACAGGTCAGACCACAGGGCAGCACAGGGTTAGACCACAGGTTAGATCAGGGTTAGACCACAGGTTAGAGCATGGGGCAGACCAGGGCTAGACCACAGGTTAGACCATGGGGCAGACCAGAGTTAGACCACAGGTTAGACCACGGGGCAGACCAGAGTTAGACCACAGGTTAGAGGATGGGGCAGCACAGGTTAGACCACAGGTTAGACCACAGGTTAGACCAGGGTTAGACCACAGGTTAAACCACAGGGCAGACCACGGTTAGACTACAGGTTAGACCACAGGCTTTGGTGTTTAAACCTTGGCTTATGATGCCTATGGTGCTGTGGATAGCAAGGGTGCCCCTGAGCCTCAGTTTCTCTATTTGTCATGGGGACCTGGAGGGCTGGGTGCACACCAGGCAGGCTGAGGGGCCCAGTCCCTGATGGAGGCACAGCACCCAGCAGGGTCATTGTCAGCCCAAGCATCTTGTGGAGACGGGATGATAAAAAGACAGAAACTTACCCTCAGCATCTGCAGGCAGGATGGGAACCTGATCTGGAGCCACAAGGCAGACCATAGAGCAGAACACAGGTTAGAGCACAGGGCAGACCAGGTTTAGACCACAGATTAGAGCATGGGGCAGACCAGGGTTAGACCACCCACCCCGTGTAGCCCTCACAAGCTGTGATCCCTTCGGGGACAGTCCCCTCCCAGGCCTTCCCTCCTCACAGCTCCTCCTGAGCAGAGACCGACTGCATGTCCTCTGTGGGTGCCCTCCCCTGCACACCCTGCTCTCTTCTTTCTTCCTCCAGCTCTCGGGGAAGGCTCCTCCCAGACCCACTCACAGACTTCTGACCCCTGACCCCAGGAGCACTCATCTCTGTCCCCGTGCACCTGCTCTGCTCCACACTGACCACTTGCCGCCCCCCCAGGAGGGTTGAGTGTCCCCATCACCTACCGTCCAGACCCCAGACTGTGGGCACCGGGACAGGCCTGGCCCAGAGGGCAGAGCATCCTCAGGATGCCCCATGGCAGCCAGGAAAGGAGGCTGGGAGCTGCCCAGGTTCCCTCTGGGCTCCAGTGTGGGGAGGACAGAGCCTGTGCTTCGGGGGGCTCCTGGGACCACCTGGCAGCTGGCAGGACTTGCCCCCGGGGTAGGGGGCGGCTGAGGAGGGGCACTCACCAGTCTGGACTCGTAACAGGTGATGAACGGCATCAGCAGCATGGCCAACAGCATGACCATGGCGGCGACCAAGTAAATCTGGGTGTATTTGTTGGACAATTTGGTCACAATCACCATGGGAGCCATGGTGGTAGTCGTCTCCATGGTCGTTTCAGGGTAAGGCTCGAGTGGGTCTGTTGCGGGGGTCTTTGGTGAGGTCTTGGTGGTAGGGGGTGCTCTGGTGCTACGGAGTCTTCTGGTGCTGCGGACGGGGGCAGGACTCTGGTTCTTTCCCTGTGGAAGGGCCACGGTCACTGTCCAGCTGGCTGGGCAGAGAATGGGGGTGGCCGAGGGCTGGGCTGGGTCTGGGTCCCCTCCAGGCTCCTACCCACTGGCATTCCACCTGGATCCTCTTCCCCTCAGGCTGCCCACCACAAGGGACCACCAGGGTCCAGGAGGCGAGGGCCGGGTGCCCCAGATCGTGGACACTGACTCCGGCCCTGCTCCAAGCCCCTGCGCCAGAGCCCAGCAGGGACCGTCTAAAGGACCCAACCCCAAGTGTACACCTTGGCTGACAGTGGAGGGGGTTGTGAGGACACAAACGGTACAGGGACACAGATGGGTGAGGGACAGGTGGCTGGAGGTGGCTGAGAGGCCTGGCATGGACAGCAGGCCCTCTCCGCATGTCCCACAGCCCCTCCTGGCTCTGCAGCCTTGGGTGATGCTCCTCGGGCCCACTGAGCCTCAGGGTCCCTCCCTCCCTGGGGAAGAGGCCGGCCCTGCCTGGAGGGCTCCTGGGAGGCTGAGGGAGGGTCCACAGGAAGCAGATGCTGAGCCAGGGTGTGGGGGGCTTAGGAAGGGGCAGGCTTCTCATCATGGTTATTCCTCATTAGGGGCCTGGGCTGCCCACCAGAAGCGAGGGGCAGGGAAGCCCCCTCCAGAGGCAGGCTGCCTGCGGGGAGAGCCCCGGGAGCCCGAGCCCCAGGGCAGCCCCCGCCTCTATGCAGGTTGTGTCCAGGGCAGGCTGGGGTCCTGCTGGGCAGGGGGTGGGGATGCGGTTTGCTGGTCTGTGAGCAGGTGAGCAGGGACCAGCGAGGGAGGCACGGGGGTCTGTGTGCGGGTCGGGAATTGTTAGCTGCTCTTTGTGTCTCCGGGGCTGGTCCCGGACCCAGGGCAATGGCGTCAGGACCCCCTCTCGCCCAAGGTCGGCTGCCTGGTACAAGATGCCCACTCGACATCAA